>NC_090741.1:34451530-34474695 GCF_036898095.1 Palaemon carinicauda | reverse complement strand
CTTTTGTATTCTTTATTTCCTGGCAGTTATTTTCATTATTATGAAAATCGTTACATTTTCATAATTGTTATTATTGCTTTCCTCTCTCTCTCTCTCTCTCTCTCCTCTCTCTCTCTCTCTCTCTCTCTCTCTCTGTCGCAATCATAAACCCCTTCGTACATCATCATTATCAACCCACTCTTCATCCATTTCTAAAATAAGGGTCCCACATCACCGCAAAATTGGCCGTAGGCTTCCCAGCTCACCAAAAAAAAAAAAAAAAAAAAAAAAAAAAAAAAAAAAAAAAAACACACACACTCGCAAATTTTCACCCGGTCTCTACGTGTCAACTGGACTGACGCCTGTCTACGCTGTCTTCACTTTTCCTCAGGCTGTTGGTGGCTGATCTGGATTCTTTGTTTACTTGTTTATTTTGTTTATTTGTTCATCTTTGTTAATGCAATGAGGGTACATTCGGACATACTATTCTATTTTGTTTTTCTTCTTTTTTTTTATTTAAGGTTTTTATAGTTTATATATAGAATATCTAATTTAATGTTGTTACTGTTCTTAAAATATTCTATTTTGATTGTTCATTGCTTCACTTGTAGTTTATTTATTTCCTTGTTTCCTTTTCCCCACTGGGTTATTTTTCCGTGTTGGAGCCCTTGGGCTTATAGCATCCTGCTTTTCCAACTAGGGATGTAGCTTAGCTTGTAATGATAATAATAATACACACACACACACACACACACATATATATATATATATATATATATATATATATATACATATACATACACATATATGTGTGTATGTTTATGTGTGTTTTTGTGTATGTGTGTTTATTATACACCTTATGATATACTAGCTATTACTTTTAGCGATATCATGCAATATCAACTTTGAAGCCAGGGGTGTATTTATATATAATATATATATATATATATATATATATATATATATATATATATATATATATATATATATATATCATAATCATCATCATCATCAGCCATTACTAGTCCACTGCAGAACAAAGGCCTCAGACATGCCCACCCATTCGCATCTGTTCATGGTCTTCCTATGCCAGTCCACACCGCAAAATTTCTTATACATCCAAACCATATGTTTTTCGAAATGATTGATATTATAATAACCGTCAAAGAACATTCTATTTGAAGTCTCCCTGTCGCATCATAGTTCGAGAGCCAGGATCAAGAGGAAAATATTCTCATCCGTTGAAGACTTTTTGAGAACCGGAAGGGCACCGGAAGTTGTACCCTTCCGGTATCACTCGGTCTAAGATAAACAAAAATACCTGATTAGCATATAATATCCACTTTTGTTTAAGAGCTTCAAATCTAGTCCAGTTTGACTAGTTTCTTCTTCTGGCAACAACGAGGGCCTTCTTTATTTTTATTTTTGTGGGATATTTGATTTAGGAATATTGTTCTTCTTTGAGTTTTAAATCATTTGATAAACACGACTTGGGTTTGTTTGTTATTGAAAATGATTTATGTTTCAAATCATTTTGATAAACATGATTTAGGTTTATTTTTCATTGAAAATGTTTGATGGGAAGAACATTTTATAATTCTTTTTGTCAGGATTGGTTTTTGATTAATATTGCTAAATGAAAATATAATCCTGAATTGTTTTTCAATGATAGTAAAATGTTTTGGTTTGGAAAGATATTTTCTTATTAATTGACTGATTTGAAGTTCTCTGGCATCATGACATCGAAAGTCATTGACACAGGACATTTCCTGAAATTTAGGATAACTATTGTCCTTAGAAATAAATTGTGAAAAACTAGCCACGAGAGAGAGAGAGAGAGAGAGAGAGAGAGAGAGAGAGAGAGAGAGAGAGAGAGAGAGAGAGAGAGAGAATAAGTGTCAAATGACCTGTCAAAATACATGTAACTGTCTTTTAATATTTTTTGTAGTTTAAAGCCCTTCATCAAGTCTCTCTCTCTCTCTCTCTCTCTCTCTCTCTCTCTCCTCTCTCTCTCTCTCTCTCTCTCTTAGTATGATTCACCTAGCAAATTATGATTCATCAAAAGAAAGCACTGAATCTTGAAGTCAGATGACCTGATAACAGCAAATAATTCATCTGACTTAGCATAAAATGATAAAATTTCTGCCTGCGTAGCTAATCCGTCAGGTAATTTAAATGTCCTGTCAGTTTGTTTACATTTCTTAGTCTTCTACGTACACACATACACACACACACATTATGTATATATATATATATATATATATATATATATATATATATATATATATATATATATATATATGCTTACATATGATATACATACCTACACACCCCAAATCAAACCGTTGTTCTCTAATCTTGGGTAGTGTCATAGACTCTGTATCATTGTCTTTCACTGTCTTAGATTAGAGTTCTCTTACTTGATGGTACACTCGGGCTCACTATTCTATCTTATTTCTCTCCCTCCCCTCTTGTTTTGTTAAGTTTTTTATATCTTTTTATATCAAAGTATTATAATAATGTTACAGATTTTAAGATATTTAATTTTAATTTTATATTCCTTCTCTTGTAGTTTATTATTTCCTTATTTCCTTTCCTCACTGGGTTACTTTCCATGTTTGGGGTCCTTATGGGTATAGCATTTTGCTTTTCCAATTAGGGTTATATATATATATATATACATATATATATATATATATATATATATATATATATATATATATATATATATATATATATATATATATATACTGTATATATATATGGACCTCAGATGGTCTCATCCATTGGAACTCTTTTGAGAATTGATTCCTACCTTAGGTCGGGGTTAAACCCCATTCTTTTCACTCCCCTTATTTCTATCACTGTAAAAGCTAACACTGATTTTGTTATGTCAGTGATGTTCACTGCTGCTTGGTGGTTCATCAACCTCGACTTGTCAGTGAGTTAGTAATAGAATTTAGGTTGATTCCACCCAGGAAAGATATCTTTCAGGACCATTTCCAGAAAGGATTCGGGTGGTTAGCGGGCTAGGATCAGGGCATAGGAGTATTGATATTATCCCCATCCTATCAGTTTCTGTTGTTACCTCCACTGAAAGGGAATAAAAAAGGGATATTATTTCATTATGAGAAATGTGACTTTGGGTCATTAACTGTCTTGGATGTATGTGATTTTTCAAGTTACTATATTCAGTACTTATGGTATATTTGAAATAAAGCTGTCTGCTTTACTTGGTTGCTTGTTTTTGCAGATATACACAAACACATTCGCACACTCAAATATACAGTATATATATACAGTATATATATATATATATATATATATATATATATACATGTATATATGTATACATATTTATATAAATATTATATATATACTGTATATATACATATATTTGTATATATATATATATATATATATATATATATATATATATATATATATTATATATATATACTGTATATATACTGTACATATATTTGTATATAAATTTATATATATATATATATATATATATATGTATATGTATATATATATATATATATATATATATATATATATATATACAAATATATGTACAGTATATATACAGTATATATATATATAATATATATATATATATATATATATATATATATATACAAATATATGTATATATACAGTATATATATAATATTTATATAGATATGTATATATATATATATATATATATATATATATATATATATATATACTCATGCACATACAAAGCATACTTATATATGTATATTCTGTATATGTCTTTATATAAATTTATAAATAATTTTTTTTTTAGAAAAGATTAAAATCCCCAGAGTTAAATACTTCATCTCTATTTACTACCTTTCCTTCGTTGTGAAGACAATAAACCCCCTCCCCCCCCCCCCCCTCCCATCAACTTGTGGGAGGAGTCACGGATGCAACACCGCTCCATTCAGTCTTTTCTTGGCCCGAGTGGCGTGTGGAAGTGGTCTCACGAAACACCTGTGTTTTGCTTTGCCTGGGAGCCATTTAAGGGAGCCATGCGTGGCGAGGACACCTGTGTTTTGGCTAATACGTAAACATGTGGCTCTCGATTATCTCTGGAGGTTTGTAATGATATTTTATAGGTTTACATTGAAGTATCTTTGATTGGTCTTCTATGATGTTTTTGAGTTTTAAGATATGGAAGTTCTCTTCTGAAATGGTATTTTGTCGTCTTCTGCACTGTTTAAAATTTGCCGAAAACACTTTAACAATTCTAGAATAAATGTTGCCAGACATTTACCGATTTAAGAATGGATATATTAACGCCAACCCGTAAAGGATTATAACAAAGTAGGGTAAAAATTACGGTCGCCTGTATTTTTCTGAAATACGGCTGAGAACTATATTTTTACGGAGAATTTCCGCTTAAGATTTTCAGCAGTGTGTAGATAAGAGGGATTTCAATTGGTTGATGGTGAAGAATGAGGTGGTGGATTTTTTTTTTTCCAAATGTATCTTAAAACTTGTATTTTATTCTGGCATCATCATCATCATCATCATCATCATCATTATTATTATTATTATTATTATTATTATTATTATTATTATTATTATTATTAGCTAGGCTATAACACTAATTGGAAAAGCAAGATGATATAAGCACAAAGGGTCCAACAGGGAAAATAGCCCAGTGAGGAAAGGAAACAAGAAAATAAATAAACGACAAGAGAAGTAATGAACAATCAAAATGGAACATTTAAAAAAAAGTAACAGGATTAAATTAGATCTTTCATATACAAACCATTAGAACCTCGAAAAATAAGAGAAGAGAAATGAGATGTTGGATTATCTTTATGCCTGCAGTATAGTTATGGGTCGATGGTAGAGCACCGTTTCACATAAGTAAGGTCTGTGGTTCAATCCCGTGCTGTTGTCCAAACAGAGAATGGATCCAGCAGCTAAAGTTAAGAAACGGGGCGTGGAGCCAGAAATCTCATCTCTTAAGACTTATGAAACCACTTTCCACAGTAGCCTAAAGAATCAATGTAGCTTAGTCGGAAACTCCCACTTTTTGGACACAACATAAATTCCTTCTCAGGGGTTGATAGAATTCATTGCAACATGACCTGAGACCCTTGTTGAGCTCTGGACAGAATGGTAGGCTTTGAGTTTCTGACCACGTTCAACCCTGTCTAATACTCATAAATCCACCTAGCTTTAAATAGGTACCTTAATTTACAGGAGTCAAGGATAAGATCGTGGGTCTAGCAACCTCACACCTAATGAATTTCTAATATTGCAGAAGGCTGAGCACTTATAGCGCCAACTTATTTAAGGAGTATACGGTGCATGGTGATATATATATATATATATATATATATATATATATATATATACTCTATATATATATATATATATATATATATATATATATATATATATATAAACAAACACGTATAGCCTTTAGATGTAGAAATATATGCATACACACACTCATATATATATATATATATATATATATATATATATATATATACATTAATATATATATATATATATATATATATATATATATATATATATATATATTAATATATACATATATATATGTGTATGTACATATATATATATATATATACTGTATATATTTTGATATATATATATACAGTATATATATATATATATATATATATATATATATATATATATATATATATATGCAGGTGATGCTACTCTTTTTGCATCAATTCCATCTCACGAATGTAGAGCTTGGGTTACTGAATCTTTTATAGAGATTTAACAAAAATAGTGCACAGTGCAAATTATGGAGCATGAAACTGAACCGTAACAAAACTCATTCTACCTGGTTTCGAGTATTGTTCTCCTTTCTGGTCTTCAGCTGCTGAATCTCATCTTAATTTTTTGGACAGGAACTCTCGGTCTATTAAATTTCTTACTCCAGTTTTAGATATTAATCTTTGGCCCCATCGTTCAATTAGTAAGTTATACATGTTGCATAAGATTTTTCATAACTCTGACCATCCTTTGCATCCAGATCTTCCCACTCAGGGCACTATAGTCCATTTCTTTTAGCGATGCATATTTGCACCGACTCGCAACGGTGCCCTTTTAGCTCGGAAAAGTTTCCTGGTCGCTGATTGGTAAGAATTATCTTGTCCAACCAATCAGCGATCAGGAACTTTTCCGAGCTAAAAGAGCACCACCGCGAGTCGGTGCAAATATGCAGCGCTAAAAGAAATGGACTATAGGTGTGCATTTAATTCTAGAAGTCTTGCCTTCTCCATCATAAGGATCAACACTGCACAGTATTCTAGAAGTTTGATTCCAGCTATCACCAGATTGTGGAATAATCTTCCTAATCGTGTAGTTGAATTGGTGGAACTTCATGAGTTCAAACTTGCAGCGAATGAATTTATGATGAACAGGTTAACACAAGTCCCTCTTCATAGCTCATATATGGCAGCTCTATTTTATATTCTACATGTTTCCCATTACTTCTCTTATATAGTTTATTTATTTCCTTATTCCCTTTCCTCACTGTGGGATTTTCCCTGTTAAAGCCCTTGGGCTAGTAGCATCCTGCTTTTCTAACTAGGGTTGTAGCTTAGCTAGTAATATTTATATATATATATATATATATATATATATATATATATATGTGTGTGTGTGTGTGCGTGTATATATATATATATATATATATATATATATATATATATATATTATGTGTGTGTGATGGGTGTGTGTGTGTGTATGTGAGAGGGTGTGTGTGTGTGTGTGTGTAACGAGATCAAAGTAAAGTGGAGGATATTCTTACAACTTATAATGAGAATGACAAACACTAGGTGGGCATTAAAATTAACAGAATAGGTCCCTTGAGATTGTAAAAGAAACAAGGGAAGGAAGAGAAGACGATGTAATGACAAATTAAAAAAGCAGACGCATGTTGAAGGACATTTTTGAGGCTATTTTTCTACAGCGGACTAGTAACGGATGATGATGACAATGATGATGATTTTATATATATATATATATATATATATATATATATATATATATATATATATATATATATATATGTATATATATATTTATATATATATATATATATATATATATATATGTATATATATATATATATGTATGTCTATATAGATGTGTTTTTGTATATACATATTTATATGCAAATGCTTTGACATGGGTCCTTTAAATACCTGTCCTTTATAAGGCCTTATCAGAATACCGTTAAAACAAGACATCCAGTTGACCTTAAGGCGACTTCTTGAAATTCCACAAATTTGGATTTTTTATATTGGGGAGGCGGAAACTCATTGTTTATTTGAAGTATTTGTTTATGTGTTTTTGTTATAAATAACTTAATTACATCACTACTGTTTTTAAATGTATTTGCATTCGGTTGTTTGTTAAATCAATTTTCAGACATTTATTTGATGACTGTAAATTATTATTATTATTATTATTATTATTATTACTACTACTACTACTACTACTACTACCACTACTACTACTACTACTACTAGCTAATCACCAACCCTTTTTGGAAAAGCAGGATGCTATAATCCCAAGGGCTCCAAAAGGGAGGAAATAGCCCAGCGAGGAAAGGAAATAAGGAAATAAACAAACTATATATCAAGTAATGAAAAATTCAAATAAAGTATCTTAAGAACAGTAAAAACATTAAAATAGATCTACAGATCTATTCTACAGTTGCTGACCGGAAGCACATTGTCGCTAATCAAAATCTTGAGTATTTATGTGAAGTTTAATATTTGATTCTCTTAAGAATTCCAGTTAAGCGATCGTGGGTGTAGAAACTGGAATTATATTAAAAAGTAGGCGGTGCAAGTTTTGTTTTTATATCAGCTGAATAATGTTTTAAGATCGTGTTATTTACACGGCTACCGTGTGCCAGTATGCAAATCTGTATACCGTACACGACAGTCGTAGGGAAAGAGCTTAAGCTGGTATTTTACTCGACACTCGTTGAATAGGAGATTAAGATTTGTTTTACACGACAGTTGTGGATAAAGAGATTAAGCTTTTCTTTAAACGACACTTGTTGGATAAGAAATCAAGCCTTTTTTTACAAGGCACTCGTGGAGTAGGAGATTAAGCTGTTTTTTTTTTTTTTTACATGAAACTCATTGAGCAAGAGATTAAGCTTTTTTTATTTTTACATGAAACTCATTGAGTAAGAGATTAAACTTTTTTTTACATGAAACTCATTGAGTAAGAGCTAAGCTTTTTTATTTACATGAAACTCATTGAGTAAGAGCTAAGCTTTTTTATTTACATGAAACTCATTGAGTAAGAGATTAAGCTTTTTTTTTTTTACGATACTCGTTGACTGAGAGATTAAGCTCTTTTTTACTCGACACTCGTGGAGTAAGAGATTAAGCTGTTTTTATAAGACACTCGTTGAGTAAGAGATTAAGCTGTTTTTTTTTTTACACGACACCCAGTGAGTAAGAAATTAAGCTGTTTTTTTTTTTTTTTTTTTACATGACAATCGTTGACTAAGAGATTGAGCTTTTTTCACACGACAATCGTTGACTAAGATATTAAGCGTTTTTTTACACGACACCTGACACTTGTTGAGTAAGAATTTAGTTCTTTTTTTTTTCACGACACTCGTGGAGTAAGAGATTAAGCTTTTTTTCACACGAAATTCCATTCGTTGAGTAAAAGATTAAGCTCTTTTTTACACGAGTATAGATTAAGCTTTTTCTTTTTTACACGGCACTCGTTCAGTAAGAGATTAAGCTCTTTTTTTTTACACGACACTTGATGAGTAAGAGATTAAGCTGTTTTTTATAGGACGTTCAAGAAAGTCGTGTCCCGAGAGAGAGAGAGAGAGAGAGAGAGAGAGAGAGAGAGAGAGAGAGAGAGAGAGCTTATGATGGCAATGTAATAGTTATAACTATTTCAACTTCAGTGAAATACTAAATGCTAATTATTTAATCAGAATTTATAACCACTTTATAAATCATGTAATCATTGTCATTATTATTATCATTATCATTAATTATTATTGTTTCTGTTGTTATTATAATGCAATTTGGGTTGTGGTGACGTAATTGGTAACTTCCTTGCCCGCTAAAGCTTGTTAGTTTCTTTGGTCACTGCAACCTCACCATCCTTCTGAGCTAAGGAAGGGGGGTTTTGGGGGAGCCCATAGGTCTACCCACTGAGCCATCAGCAGCTATTGCCTGGCCCTTCCTGGTCCTAGCTTGAATGGAGAAGGAGCTTGGGCGCTGATCCTATGTATGTATGGTCAGTCTCTAGGGCATTGTCCTGTTTGATAGGTCAATGTCACTGTCCCTTGCCTCTGCCTTTCATGAGTGTCCTTCAAACTTTAAAAGGACAGACATTCATATTCAACAAACCATAAAGCCAATAACTTGCAAAGAATAAAAAAACAATAGATAAAAGGATGGTGAATTAATAAAGACATTATTGAATAAACAGCGAATGAAATGAAGGGAAAGGAATTGGTTTTTGGTGCTTCAAAAAATCAAGAAACTTGCACTATGTCAGAGGAACCAAATGCGAGGTGTTGTGGACCACGAAAAAAGATAAATAGTAAAAATTGCAATAGCAAATACAGTATAGGTTAAATAAAAAGTTATTCATGTAAATATACTATGATGTATATAATATTATAAATTGTAAGAATTGTAAATATGTAAATGTGTATTTCCTAATAAAAAATGAAAGAAAAATGAAGCAAAATAGCTAACCAAAATGGGCGTGGTTGTTGCTTGCAAGATTCAGTGGAAGGTCACTGAAGCCTGTGTGTCAAGACCTTAATAGCATTCATAAGAATCATAGTAGGGTAGAGGATCTCAAGTGTCGCACTGTAAGCACTACTAAATGGTTATTATGGTCCTTGCATCTTCCCTCTGGCCTATAGCTACTCCCACTTCTTTACCTTCTACCTTATCTCCGTTCCACCTTCTTCCTTGTTTCTATCTTCTTTCAAGCCTTTTTTCAGTTTAAAAATTTTAGTTCTACTTCGGAATTTTTCCCTCTTGCTAGGGGCCTCCCCACCCCCAGCACCGTCCCCATACGGATCAAATTCCATAGACTCTATACTGGCTAGTTCAGCGGCAACTTGTTTGCCTCGCATTCTCATGGCAGCGGGTCGATCGCAGTCCGGGACCGTGAGTCTAAGCTGTTTACTGGGGAGGCTACAGCTGTGGTTGGGCACCACAGTGGGGAGGTGGGCTTGACCGGCTGACGTTCTGGTGAGTATCTATTCTGATGGAACTGAAACTGAAACAAGACAACTTTAAATTTAAATTTATACTGAAGTTGGAGAAGCTAATAGAAAGAGAGAGTTATTGAACGACCTTGTGAAAGATCTAGATTGGCCTCTTGATACGGCGGAAAGTGGTTTGATTGGAGTGAAATCATGGCTAGAATTTCGATAAATGTTGCGCGATCTCACTTTTTCTCAGGTCAGTCATTCTGGCGCTTTCTATTTCGGCTTCAAGGGTAGCTTGAGGTTTTTAGCAATTTCATAACGAGATTGCGCTAAACACTTACATCGTTTTATTTTTGGATGCATTTGGGACCCATTGCCACTCCTGCCGGATTCCTGAAATGTGTTGCCATTGGTCAATGGAAATTATTGACAATTGTCGTCCGAAATTCAATGGTGTTACCCAGTCTAAGTACAGAAAGCGTAGAGTAAAAACATTTAAGGAATCATAATGTAATTTCTTTTAAAACTACAGGTTTTTGGTAACATGCAAAAAAGGTTTGCATGAACACACGCACAGACTCGGCTGCATAAATTAAGAAAACATGCGCGCATACTACTTTTGCACGCACAATCACGCATATTGTCTTCAACAACAGAGTAATGAAAAACTTGATATTTATTTTCAACTCCCGTAATCATACTTGCGTAAGCCTGGTCAGTACCAGAAAGAAAAACACAACAGTGTGTATTACTTTTCGGTACTTCTCCCCCCCCCCCCCCACCCCACCTCCCCTCTAAACCTCCCCAATCAAAACATTCTAATTATGCAGGCTCGTTACATCTGTTACCAATGGCGTTCTTAACATCTAACCGGAAGTGACGGTGGGGGAAGGTAGCAGAAGTATGGTTTAAGCGCTACAGAACATCGACTTAATGGTCTTGAAAATCACCCATAAACCCAAACAAGAGGTACGCAGCCCAACGGGATCTTTGGTAGATCATTGTCCTTTGCAAAAGGGATTTGATGGCACTGGAATGTCTTTTCAATTATTATTATTATTATTATTATTATTATTATTATTATTATTATTATTATTATTATTATTATTATTATTATTTAAAGGCTTAAAGGTTTAAAGGCCATAATGAATGGCAGAGACAAGGGACAGTGACATTGCCCTTGCAAGTAGGACAATGCCCTAGAGACTGAACATATATATATATATATATATATATATATTTATATATATATTTATATATATATATATATATATATATATATATATATATATATATATATATATATACATTGTCCTAAGCTTGGGTGTAGAAGTGGCTTGGGCGCTAATCAAATACTATGTATGTAAATATATATATATATATATATATATATATATATATATATATATATATACAGTATATATATATATATATATATATATATATTTATACTGTATATGATTAGCACCCAAGCCACTTCTACACCCAAGGTAGGACAATGGATGGCCAGGCAATGGCTGCCAATGACTCAGCAGGTAGACCTATAGGATCTCCCAATCACCCCATCCTTAGCTCTCAAGGATGCGGATGGTGAGGTTACAGCGACCAAAGGAACTAACTTGTTTTAGCGGGACTCGAACCCCAGTCTGGCGATCACCAGATTATTATTATTATTACTAGCTGAGCTACAACTGTACTTGTAAAAGCAGGATGCTATAAACCCATGGGTTCCAACAGGGAAAAATACCCCATTGAGGAAAGAAAACAAGGAAATAGACTACGAAAGAGTAATAAACAATTAAAATAGAATGAAAAACAGTAAAAAAACAAGAGAAGAGAAATACGATAGGATAGTGTGTCTGTGTGTACCCTCAAGCAAGAGAACAATGACAGAAGATTTATAAGGTTTGTATTTTTCTTTTCTGCTTTTATTGTTTAAGTCATTGGTTAAAGGATAAATAAATGCAACCATAAAAACCCCAAAAAGCATTGTTGTACTCCTATTTCTCTTTATATACTTTTCGTGGCCCAAAATGGTGCATGCACACGTACACACACACACACACACACACACACACACATATATATATATATATATATATATATATATATATATATATGCTGCATATATTATATATATACATACATTACATATATATTTATTTCCTTATTTCCTTTCCTCACTGGGCTATTTTTCCGTGTTGGAGCCCTTAGGCTTATAGCATCTTGCTTTTCCAACTAGGGTTGTAGCGTAGCTAGTAATAATATTAATAGTAATATATGTGTGTGTATAGTACATAAATATGTATTGCATATGCATATATCTTTTTTATGTTCACCCATACCATCTCTCTATTATAATGAAGAGCATGTGGCTGGTTATATATAAAGAGTAAGTTTCCGGTTTTTATATATATATATATATATATATATATATATATATATATATATATATATATATACATATAATATATATGTATATATATAAATATGAATATAAATATATTTCTTTCCTGTCACGCCGAGCGGCATTTCAAAACGTATGACCACTCAAAATCTCCCTAGGAGGATGTATTTTTCCTTTTAAGGTGTGTCCTCGTCCCCCGAGTAGGGGGGAGGAGCAGTCATACCTTCGTGAGGATGGGTACCCCGAGAGCTATTTAGGAAAGTGGGTGGGGATGGGAAAGGTTGAA
The DNA here is from genome assembly GCF_036898095.1 of Palaemon carinicauda. Lineage (NCBI taxonomy): Eukaryota > Metazoa > Arthropoda > Malacostraca > Decapoda > Palaemonidae > Palaemon > Palaemon carinicauda. The sequence goes on along the minus strand of NC_090741.1, from coordinate 34,461,789 downwards.
TCTGTGTGCGTATGCGTGTGTGCATACATCTCTCTTAATGTTAGCTAGCATATATATATATATATATATATATATATATATATATATATATATATATATATATATATATATATATATATATATATGTATATTGTAAGATCTCTCATTCATGCCATTCCGAACCATATCTTCGACTGACCACTTGTGACTGACTTCCCAGAAATTATTTCACTGTTCAGGTGAGAGAGGCACAGTGTTATTTCTAATATTATTTGCAGGATGAAGCCTTAACCCACTTTTCCTATTGAGATTAATCACATATTCCTACGTTGTGTGACAATTATTATCCAGGGAGTGAGGTTGATAGATTCCCGATCCTCTCCAAGAGAATTAGGAGATTGCTGCCGTTATCGTTATTAGCGTATTCATTATATGCTTTCAAAGAATAGGTTGGTCATAGATAAGAGGAGAAAACAGATATATTAATTCGCCCCCAAAGGACGTACCGGTACGTTCTTGCAAAACACTGTTATTTACATGTTTTTTGCATGGTTTTGAAAACTTTATGAGAAACTCCAGGCATTTTCCAAAAGAATGAGACCAACCTGACCTCTCTATGACAAAAATTAAGGCTGTTAGAGCAATTAAAAAAAAAATATATAGCAAAATATGCTAGAAATTTAACCTTACCTTGGGGGTAAAAGGGTTAAAAGATAGTTTCTCAATATGGAACTCTGGAAACAGACTATTGTATGAATCAAAGCAGAAGGAGGGCCATGGTTTATACGTTATGTTCCAATGGAAGATTTGAGAACATTGGATGTATGATTTATTAGCTTAATGTAAAAGGACTTGCAGGTGATGGTAGGGCATGATAGACAAGTTATGGCAAAGCTAAAGTTTTAGGTATATTTTATATATGGTTATACTGCATCATATATTTCAACTGAGTGCTTAGAAAAACTTTGCTGGTGTAAAGGATGTTATCAAAGTTTCCTTCAGCTATGAACATTTGCTTAAAAATTTATTGGAGATTTTGCTAAATATATATATATATATATATATATATATATATATATATATATATATATATATATATATATATAAATGTGTGTGTGTGTAAATTAATGTTAGTGTAAGAATGCATATACCCAACAAGATTTTAATGCAATTCTTTTTTTTCAGGGTGCGAAGATGGATGGGGGGGAATAAGGGCCCGGTCGGCACTCCCCTTCCCCCGCCAGATTGTACGTCCTAACTTTGTAGCCTCTTTAAGATTAAGAAGGGCATCCCTCTCACCTGTAGGGACCGCCATGCCCTCTTCTAGTCGTGAGAAGAGCCCCAGGGTCTCCAAGGTATTCGCTAAGATATCCAGTGACTCCAAGCTACAGCGGAATCAAGACGAAGAGCAGAAGGAGGAGTCAAAGGACGGCTCATCAGCCTCGCCTGTGAAATCACACGATGGAAAGGATGTTGCGGAAAGTGTCAAGCCCAAGAAGACCAGGAGGAGTATACTTCCTTACTTTCGGGGCCATAAAAATGGGAAGAAAGGTGAGAAAGAAAAGGAAAAGCTAAAGAAGGAAAAGGCTGGAGACAAGGATGCTGCTGGAAAAGATGTTCTCTCTTCAGCATCTCCGAACAAGGAAACTGACGCTCAATTACCCCAGGTGGCAGAGACCCCAGAGGCTGAAGCCGCAGAATTGGTTACCAAAGAAGCAGATGCGCTATCCCCCAAAGAATTTTCTGAAAGTGAATGTGCTTCCACTAGTGATGTCACCGAGGTTACTGATTGCATATCACAAATTTCAACTGATTTCTCTGAAAGAGCTCTAGAGACCTTTAAAGAAATTCCTGAAAATGAAGACGTAGACTTCACACCATATTCAGCTCTTCACTCCTCGCAAACACCCATATACGAGACGCCAATAAGGATGCCGCAGAATTACCAAAAGTCCTTTCTCCACAATCGTTATGGCTCAAATAGTTCAGTGGAAACCTTGCCAGGCCGCTTTGATCGTATACCCTCAGGTTCATCTTCGATATCATCCATCTCATCATTTTCAACTCTAGCTGCCCTCCGTTCTCGAACGCTAGAACCAGTTTCACGTAGAACACAAGAGCCCCTAGCGGCACAGATGCCTATAACATACACTAGATGTAGCACATTGGATAGTGCCCGGGCTAGGTTTCAAAATAATGTCACTAATTTAACATATGAAGGAATTGATTTTTCAAGTGTACCAAAAAATCCAACTACTAGCAGTACCTGGAGCCTCAATAGTAAAACATTCACTTCTCCTTTTTCAAAATTCAGCTTGAATAGTACAGAAAGCTCTAAAGCGTCATCAAAAGAAAAGGATAAAAAATCTAAAGGTACAGCAGAATCCAAAGTCACCGCAAAATCAGGAGTTAAGAAGATTCTTTTAAACAATCGCCTGAAAGAAGAGACCATATCAGAAACAAGTCCAGAAAGGAAACCACTATTAACAGAGTTGCCAATAGAAAATAAACTAAAAGTCGAATCTGTTAATAATAATAATAAAGACTCAATTACTATCATAGCTAACAAGAATGTGAGAGCAAAACTAAACATCACAGTAGTCAAGACCCCTGAATTGGCTAGGAAGAATTTAGGTTCCTTCAGATTTGCTCGCACTGGGATAAGGTCATCTGTACGTTCATCACAAAAGAAACGGAAGACTGCTAGAAGTCCTCCATCAACATCACCCCCTCCTTCTCTGACCCCTACTTCACCAACATTGGTACGTTTGAAACCAGTATTAAAAACAATAGATGGTAAAATTATACCAGAATATGCTAAAGTTAACAAAAGAAAACACTCAAAACCTGATATTGTAGATGACGATAGTGGTGAGAAAGTGCTAACAGTGCCCTCACACTCCCATGAATCTCCGGCTGAAAAAGCCCCAATTGTAAAGAAGATTGAAGCAGCTGCTCATAAGGGGCGTAAGGATTTGGAACCTTCCTTAAAAGTCAACCCTGTGAAAAGAGCTGAGAGTTTTAAAGGACCGTCACGAGTTTGTAGAAGGAGCAGCTTTACATATGCATCTCGAGCTAAGGTTTTCAAAGAAGGTTTAGATCCTGACAGCTTTGTTAAAAGCCAGGCAATAAAACTTAGAAGAAAGGATTCTAAAAATGGAAGGCTTGATATGAAAAATGCTCGGAAAGCGGAGTACAGGTTGAGCGTCACAATCAAACCTAGTACCGTTGCAACTCTCACTAATAAGTTTAATACAATGATATCACAGAATCAAGCCGGTAATCCTCTTGGTAAAGCGGAGTTACCAGTCAGCCATGTCTCACTTCAAGAAGCTAGAGTAACGAGAAGTCCAAAACCAAATGTGAGATTCAAGAATAGAACAAAAATGGGTCGAAATTACTCAGGAAGCAAAGAGAAGTTTAAGGAAGGAGCTTGTTTGATGGACGAAAAAAGCATCAAGGAAGAAAAGAACAGAGAAGAGAAGAGAGGAGACCTAAGTGTCCCCGCTGCAAGGAAGACCAATCCAAGAACTTCTAGGTCTCCATCACCAAAGAAAACTGTTGGAAAAAATGGTAGCATTTTGTTAGAGAAGTTAGGAGACAACAAAACAGACGAGGAAAAAGTCTGTGAGAAAATAAAGACTGCTCTGTCCTCTGCTAAATTCAAGGGAGAAACAGATGATTCTGAAGATGATGTAGTCGACCAGGAGACAAATGATGAAACAAAGTACAAAGTCAGAGTACCATCCACTTCTACCTCCCCTGCTAATGGTAATGATAACGAAGGGGATACTTCACAGCCTAGTTCAGCTGCCCCAGCAGTTCCTGAAGCAGGTGTATCCTCATCGTCGAGTATGTCTCCTGCCTCAGAATCTACAATACCAAAGATTATGAAACCTCCAGGACAGACTCCCAGTAGTAATCTGAGAGACATTTTAGCAAAAATATCAGAAAGAAATGTCAATCACTACACTGAAATTGATGAGGTCTATCCTCTTCCTGAGAGGCATGCAAAGAGTGATTCAATGGACTCGGGCATATCTACTGAAGGGGAAATTCTTTCTGGTGCTGGGTCCATTAGCATTGGGAACACAACTTTGATTATATCTTCGGTTCCTTCTTTCCCTGTATGTAGTCAAGACCAAGAAGATTCCTCACTTGATACTGTTAAGTCAACTGAAACTGCAAAGAGTGAAGATAGTGGTGTTGCTTTCCAAGATATTGTTGCATCAGAAGATATTATGAATCAGGCTGAGGAAACTATTCTTGATTCTATAGACGAAGTTAGTGTAGTGAGTAGTGAAGAAAAGGGAATTATTGATGTGCTGGAAACAGAGGGCAAAGATGTTGATAATATTGTTGATGGTGCAGAATCTGAAGAAAATTCTCTAAAGGATTCAGGCGCAGCATCTCAGCCAGAGGTTCAGTCTGGAAGTAAAAGTACAGGAGACATATTAGGATGCACTTCACATGGGAATGGTGCAGAAAACATAGTAACGGAGGAAGACTTAGATGATAAAATCATAGAACCTGATACAAGATCTATAACAAGCAGTTGCATGGATGATACGCATTCTGAAGTTAGCTCGGTCTGTTCAGAGGCAAAATCTAAGAAATCTGGGAAAGTAAATGAGAGTCGTATTTACAGCGCGGTTAAAGCTGCTGTTAAGAATACAGTTAAGAAAACCAAGGAAAAAGATGCAGAGAGAAAGGAGGAGAAAGATAAAGAAAAGAGAAATCGTTCACCATCAGCTGATAGAGAAAAATGGTACAGACGAGGTAGATCAAAGGAGAGAAGACAAGATAAAAAGAAGGAAGAAAAAGACCAAGAAGTTACTGAAGAACAAGAAATATGTGAAGATGATGCCAATAAAGGAGATGAAAAAGCTGAATCCCCCAAGAAAGAGGCAAAGGAGAGAGAAGGGAGAACATATGAAAGATTTACTTTCAAGAAACTCAGAGAAAAGAGTCAAGAACGCAGAAGATTCAAAGAAAAGAGCAGGGAAGAGGAAGAAAAGAGGAAAGAAGAAGAGAAGAAGAACTCAGATGATACTAAAAAAGATACCAAAAATAAAAAGAAGGAGGAGAAATCAAAAGAGGACTCTACGTATGGAAAATTCACCATAGGGTCGAGGTCGAGAAGCAGAGACCGAAAGAAGATTAAGGAAAAGTTTTCGGATCAACTATCCATCGAACCCATAGATATCAAAGATTCTCAGGAAGTTTCTCCATCCCCCAAAACAGCAGATTCTCTCAAGCAACAAGAATCACCTGCATCAGCAGCTTCTGTCAAAGAAAATTCCACCTGCACTTTACCATTTTTGAATAGAAATAAAAATGAAAATCTAGTTTTTACCTTTGATACCGAGAGCCTATACGACAAGCCATTGACTCCAAAAATAAACATGAAGTCCAAAACATTACCACCACCCCCAAAGACTCCCATTCCTTCACCTCCATCATCAGCTACACCATTGCCACCTCCCCCAAATACACCTATTCCTGATCCACCTATTGAGTCTGAGAAAGATAGAGATTCTTTAGAAGCATCCCTCATGTCGAAAGATTCGGACGATCACTGTAATGGGGACAGTGACAGTAGCAATGAAACTGAAAATATTTATGAAAATCTCTATTCGCCAAACATGGAGAAGCTGCATCGAAACCGTGAGAAACTAGAGGGTCGAGGCATCAAGCCAAATAACTCATTCCTTTGGAGTGATGGAGTACCTCCAACTCCCGCTGTCACAGAAACTTCTAAAACAGAACCCATTTCAGAAGAATCAGAATGTGAAAGGTCACCATTCACTAGATTAATAGGTGTGAAGACTTATGGGAAAACCAATAGGTATGGGAAAATATCACCATCAAATAAATCAAGGGATGGAGCTGATGGACATAATTATGCTGAATTGCAGCCTACCTCTGAAGATACTCAAACCATTGCCTATGATGATATCGGAGCTGTTAGTGCTGTGAGTTACGATGACATCAGCGCCCCTTCTTCCTGTGGCTACGATGACATCGGTACATCGTCTTCAACTGGTTATGACACAATAAAGCCTCCCTCCGAGGGATACGATCCAGTTAACCCTCCCCGATCAGACTCCAGTCAGTACGATGACTGTGATGGCGGCATTGTCACTGCTCAACTAGCCGTGGTACGAGAAGATCAACTGGATTCCATCAGTTACATGTATGATGAGATTTCCATGTACAATGCTTCCCAGAATTCTCACTCTTATGAGCCAGTTTACCCTCCTGGTGTGTCTCCCCAAGGTAGACCTGGTGTTAGTAGCATTGAAGAGGTTCCCGAAACTGATAGCTCGACACCAGCTGCTACGCCTACTGTTTCTACCCTACAAAATACCAAAGAGGCCAGAGATGATTGCAACAATGAGTCATCAGATGGCAGTGAAGGTACCATAGCAGTTTTCTATTTCATATATTATTTGAATTTGCAACCAAAGAATACATTTAATACTTATAGAGCTCATACTATTTAGGGAAAAATACTCTCTAATGAGATAATATTAGTCTTTAGTAATAGTTATGATAAATCTTTACCCTCACACCATAACTAGTAAGAATTAGAACCTCACCTTGCTCCCAGCCCAACTTAGGATATCATGCCTTTACATACCTAAACTAACCAAAGACACTGTATTCTTACTCATTGTGCATTGCCAAAGTTAAACCATAGCCACAGTATTCTGTAAGAGTTATAATTTCTGTGTCATTAACCATGGTTCTTTTCCCACAGATGAAAGTGAAGATGGAGTGCATGAAGTGTTTTCTTACAAATTGACTAGAATAGGAGGGGGTCTTGAAGCCATGTCTCCAACTGCTCCTACAACTCCAAGTACTCCAGGATCTACTTTGCATTCTAGGATATATGGTAAGGATCTTATTAGTAAGTAAAAACTTTCTAAAAGGTATCGTAACTCCAGCATCAGATTTCTGATGTACGGTTGCCTCCTTGTATTTTTGCAAATTTGGGGTATATAAACTTTGGATATGTATTAAGAATGGCTGTTCACTTTCATCACCTAATGGCTTGACTATTGTTTTGTGAGTGTCCTTTGTTACCAACTAATTCTATGTATGAATGAGTTCTCATGGTTTTATATTACTATTATTATTAAAGATCCAAAGTGTTCAGAAAAGAAGATTATATGAAGGTAAGGAATATAAGCTCAATGAATATAGAAAGGATTTAAAATCCCTATTTGGTATTAGAAACTTAAAGAATAAGACATGAGCCCTGAAAGCAAAGGATATTGATATCTGTGTATGTTCTATTCAAACAAGTGTCCATAAATCGTCACCCTCTGGCCTTCGAAATGAGTCAGAATCATAGGTCAGCACTCTAACTGTTAGCTGCAGTTGACAGACTGTGAAGCACATCAGTACATAAAAGGGAAGACACAAGGAAAACTGTAAACAATAGTGTAAAAGGACGTTGTAGTATAGTTTGTAGATGATTCCAAGTATGATAAAATAGAGCTATCTGTTTACATGAAGTTCACGTCCTTAAAACCCTAGCAGCCGCCATGTTCGCTGCATCGAGCAAAATTTACTCGGATTTGAGATGCTATGAGGCTGATGTAGCACTACTATGAAATTGGGTCTACAGAGAACAAACGTTAAACACGGCAAGTTTTTTCAGTGCTCAGCATTTTATTAGGTAGGCATGTTACCTTAAAACTGAAATCATCAGCTTATGACCTTATTTCAAAAGCTTTTAAGGTTAATAACCTCATCATCAGACTGAAGTAATTCAAAGAAACATGGAAAATCATTGAATATATAATAAAATAGATTGCAACACTCAGGTTATATGATCTTTAAATCATTGCAAAGATCTTTTGGGTGTCCATTGCCTCGAAATTGTATTTCTTTTTTCATTTTCAGTTGCTGGATAGAGTTCAAATATAAAATGATTCCAACGATCTTAGTCAAAATGGAGGTAATAAGACTCATTCTGAAAGCATGATAAGTACAGCTGATTATAAGAAGATGGTTGACAGACATGGCTACGGCTTTATCCATATCAGGAGTACTTGGCTTGATTTCATAGGGCCTTTTAGGCTTTTTAACGTTGCCAATTTTGCATTCAATTTTACAGTATAGATTTAATGAAGGTAGATTTACTATAGAAGCTGTATTCAGAGCTAACATTTACAAGGAAGAGTTATGAGAATTATGAAAATTTTACTAAATATTGGTTTGTGCAACAAATCTTTACTCCACTTCTTAATGAACTATTGAAATGTAGTTACTCTCACAGGAAATGCAGGTTTCAAATAGTAAATAGACAGATTAAAATATGTTAGCAAAATTTATATTCTTTACTTATAGAATTTTTGTTCTCAGTGTCTCACGTGATACCTTTAAAGTATCAGGGTTGCGACCGCCCCCCCCCCCAAAAAAAAAAAATTACCTTTAAGTTGTGTTCTGGGGTATCATATGGGTTTCTGTAAAGATTAATCAAAAGCTAGGACATGATACAACCTTAAATAAAATGTTTATCATGTACCTTAAATGGGTAAGGTATTGTGTATCGAATTTATTACCACTGTATAAGCATTGTTATTATTGAACTGGAGCAAACAAATATATGGGGGTAAGTTTGACGTTGTCGGAGCCTAGATGGATCCTCCCTTTCTGTAGAGAGTTGATCGTAAAAAAGGAACTTGATTTAGAAAAATAACTAATGCTAATGACGGAGCCTAGATGGATCATCCCTTTATGTAGAGAGTTGATCATATGAAAGGAATTTAATTTACATACTTAGTTGCAAGAATCCTCATGATAGAAAGGATACATAGAAAACATCGTTAGATATGAAGGGTTACATCCAAAAATTAATAAATATAAAAATGAAAAGCAAATAACATTTATAAATACTTCTTATGGAATATCAGAATGAAATAAGTTCTATCGAAAGACTAAGGCTTAATTTTACTAGGAATAAAAAATGTAGAGTTACCATCTAACGTTTTTGTTTCAAATCTGTTGATTTTATCTTCGCTCCAGGATCAGTCGTCCCTCCGCCTCTCGGCTTCTGTCAAGGAGTTGGGTGTGAGGGAAATCTCTCAAGTGGAGGAGGAGATCGTGCCCCCTCACCGTCCCTCTCCCCCACAGAGGGGAAAAGTGAGACGTCCGATGAGTGGATGGATGTCAGCGATACGGAGACGGACACCAGCACTGGGCCTCCTATCAGCATCGTAACCCAGATACCTCTGTAAGTTTCTATTTTGAATTTCTTTAATATTTCCACAAGTAGGCTTTTGGTTGATGTTCTATTGAAGCTGATGGCAATTAGCAGCACCCACTTTTTAATCTTCCACGATATCTCCGTTCCCACTTCCTTTCTTCTTTCATTTGGTCCAACCTCTTTGAACTTCACCTCATAATAAACTTGCAGTCCTTTACCCCAATTCCACCTGGGTCCCAAATGTAATCCTTGGCTCCAGCACCATAAATTAGGCCCATCTCGTAATAGGCTTGAGTAATCTCTCTTAACGGTTTTCAGGAATAATTTACTAGATAAGATTGCAAGGCCCAGACTTTGATCCTTTGAGATTAGAGAGGCATATGTGCTGGCAGGTTTTGGTGTTATATGGGCTCTAAGCTGGGAACTATGTACTTGGAACCTGATCAAATAAGGTGGTGGGTAGGAGTTAGAATTGAGAAGGGGTAATGGATTGGTTGAGGCTTTCATACCAAAATAGAGATTATAGTATATATATATATATATATATATATATATATATATATATATATATATATATATATATATATATATATGGCCTCATGGCATGGTTGGTTTCGACCTGGCCTTTCACTAGAAGGGGCTAGCGTTCGATCCCAAGTATGAGGTAGAAATTTATTTCTATTTGAACACGATGTTGTGTTGATATTTACCCATATTGACTCATTAGGGGTAATTTGAATGAATTACTACCAATTGTGTCACGTGGTGGGCCGGGGAAATCGGGTAAAACTCGCTGGTAAGAGACTGATGTCTCGCCAGGTAAATCCTCGGACAGCTAGATTAGCGTCAGGTTCGGATTTCCTTTTATGGCCTCTCGTGGCATGGTTGGTTTCGACCTGGCCTTTCATTAGAAAGGGCTAGCGTTCGATCCCAAGTATGAGGTAGAAATTTATTTCTATTTGAACACGATGTTGTGTTGATATTTACCCATATATATATATATATATATATATATATATATATATATATATATATATATATATATATATATATCAACATC
>NC_090741.1:34444030-34446530 GCF_036898095.1 Palaemon carinicauda | reverse complement strand
GAAGCGTGAAGTAGAAGATGATGAATGGATAAGTATTGAATTAAAAGTTCAAGATAGAGACGACTGACGAAATCTAACCGAGGCCCTTTGCGTCAATAGGCATAGGAGGAGATTATGATGATATACAGTATATATATATATACATATATATATACATATATATATATATATATATATATATATATATATATATGTATATATATGTGTGTGTGCGCGTGTTTGTATATATATATATATATATATATATATATATATATATATATATATATATACATATATATATATATATATATATATATATATATATATATAGAGAGAGAGAGAGAGAGAGAGAGAGAGAGAGAGAGAGAGAGAGAGAGAGAGAGACTAGCATTCGAAATTATTATATCTCCTAATTTTACTCCATTGCCTTTTTGGCGATTGAAAAAAGCCTACTGAATCACATTACTAGCTCGCAAGCGCGATCTGATTATAGGTTGCCTGATAATGTAAATGATTCGTTGGATTTTATTTTAATTTCTGCTGAGGAAGAAATATGATAATTTTTTTATTAACACTATATGGAAAGTAAGTACTGTTAGTCTCTCTCTCTCTCTCTCTCTCTCTCTCTCTCTCTCTCTTTAATGTATTCTCTGTTTAAATAACACCGAGAAACTTGCACCAAATGTTAAGAGCCAAGGAGAGAGAGAGAGAGAGAGAGAGAGAGAGAGAGAGAGGATAATATTGATATACACCTTTAACGTTCAATGAACGTGTTGAACATTGTAACATAACTCCCGATTATAAGCTTTGCAATTCTTCGAAATTCTCGATTAGGGAGAATAACAATTTATAAAACACTGCTGCCTAGCGTGCATTCAGATTGGAGGACTGTGAATACACACAGTTCGAGTTTGCATACAAATTCTTTTACACCGCTATTCGAATTTTACTGAATCGGATCATTACTTCAAACCAAGGTCCTTTAATGGACCTTGCTTCAAACGTCTCCTCGTGTCGTTCTTCTTGTTTTTCTGTTCAATTTGAGAATGGTGAAGCAAACTCTATAGTTTTATTCTATTTTTTTTTTTTTTTTTTTTTGCATATATCATACCCATTCCATTTTTCCTTAATGATGTAATATAATTTCCCCCCATTTCCTTCTTTTTTATGGGTGGTATTTCAGGCAGGTTTTCTTTGAATGTAAATCTACGAGTAGATTGTGATGGCCTCTGAGGTAACGTCTCTGACTGGTGACCGCCAGACTGGGGTTCGAGTCCCGCTCAAACTCGTTAGTTCCTTTGGTTGCTGCTCCCTCACCATCCTTGTGAGCTAAGGATGGAGGGTTTGGGGGAGCCCACAGGTCTATATGCTGAGTTATCAGCAGCCATTGCCTGGCCCTCCTTGTCTCTAGCTTGGGCTGAGAGGGGTGTACCAACCGTGTGTCACACGATCGTACATAGTAACGACATTTCTTTTTTTGTATATATTATGCTTTGTATCTTCGCTCTCTCCTCGCACTGATAGGGACTTGACTAAACATGTCTGTTTTTCTCACCGTTAACTGTTAAGAGAGCCGGTTGTCGGTTGAACATGAAATTGCCTGTTATGTTCTTATGTCCTTTTGTCCTGCTTGCTAGGGCAATGTCACTATCCCATGCCTGTGCCATTCATGATCGTCCTTTAAACCAACATTCTTTCGATCAGTATTGTAACACCCTTCAGGTCACCCTTTCTCGCAGTAATTGTCGCGAACGAAGTGAGTGACCTTATATGAAATGCTAAATTTTTAAAAAGATATCTCACCCAACCCGTAGCTCAGTCATTCCGACACACGCACACACACACACACACACACACACATATATATATATATATATATATATATATGTGTGTGTGTGTGTGTGTGTATGTATATGTATATATATATATATATATATATATATATATATATATATATATATATATCACAAGCACACGTGATTATAATCAATGTAAATATCACCCACGAATGGCATTTAATACCGAATTCTATCTTGGGAATGTATATCCAATTGGAATTCATTCTATGGTAACAGCTTCTGGCCGGGGAGATAGCTCAGTCGGTAGAGTCTTTGCAGGCATGGTTTCCGGCCGAACAGGTGGGGGTTCGAATCTCGACCCGGCCCGAAGCTGTTACCATAAAATGAATTCCAAGTGGATATATATTCCCAAGATAGAATTCGGTATTAAATGCCATTCGTGGATGATATTTACACACACACACACACACACACACACACACACACACATATATATATATATATATATATATATATATATATATATATATATATATATATATATTTTGGTCACGCCCAGCGGCATTGCCAAACTTATAATAATTCGGTCTCTCCCCGGCCCTCGGGTAGGTGGTACGGGGAATAGTCATACCCTGGTGAGTGGGTGGACCCCTAGAGGTGCTTTGCTTATGTGTGCACATCTGTTTGAATATTTAGCCGTCATTTTTCACGGGTCGCGT
>NC_090741.1:34429030-34434030 GCF_036898095.1 Palaemon carinicauda | reverse complement strand
TCGCGTATCATTTTAGTCTGTAAATTCACAATTTTGTTTCCATTAATTTAGTCAAATTTTACCCTTCATTGTTACAATAAAATTCCCATTTAAAGATGATTTCTAACTATTTAACATCTTAATTTGGTGGAATATTTTAGGTGTCTGGGTCGATGAACGACCCATATTTGGGTTCCTTCTGCAATTCCTCCTGTCAACCACTTAGCAAATATGTCTCCCGGCGTAATTCATCCATGCTTGACGCAAAACTATGATTTTTGCTTGCAATAAACTGCTGGTGCTTTGTTGAGTTTCTTGCGCTAATGTTTCTTAATGTCTTGGTGAAATGCTACTGTATTAGCTGCTTGCAAGTTGCTTGTTTTTTCTTGGCAAATACAGGGGTTTTATGTATTTTTGTATTTTTATTTTTTTTTTTGTAATGAATGCTTGTGTTTATTAAACGTTTATGTAAATTGTGATTATTTCGATTATCAATTTAAAGTGGTTTTGGTGTTCAATCTCAAATTTATAATTTTTGCAATAATTTTATTGCATTTAATATGTTTGCAATATCTAGATTATTTGTTTATGTTTTAATATTGTTATTGGAAAAAAAACTGTATGATTTATTTTAGTTTAAGCGTTATTTTCTCGCAATAGATATTGTTTATTTGTAAATAACATAAACATTGTTTACTTATCAGCAGTAGAAGCAATTTCCAATTGTCTGCAACATAAACGTGCTTGCATGAAATTCAAACTACAAATAAGCATTCATTGCATAAAATTCCATTAGACAACTTAGAGAGTAGATTTCATGCAATAGAATTAATTTCATGAAATATCAGCTCTAAATGAACATACTTTTCATGAAATTAATTCTTCGGAACTATTTTTTACTTGTACCTTAAAATTCATGTTAATCGGTAGACCAATTTCATTACATGTAACACAAGTAACAAATACACAAAACATTGCAAGAAATTTCCCCTAAAAATAACCAGACCTCAAACACTCTCCCTGAAGGCACCTTTCTTCTCCAAGAGAGTCTGACCCCTGAGGCGTCTCGCCGAAGCCCTTGAGCTTTCGCAAGAGGAGGCGGGGAGTTCTGGGGGCCTGTCAGGCACCAATTTCGAGCCTCCAACCTCAGGAGGAGGGGTTTCTTCCTCCAGGGTTGCGCCTAACCCCGGGCTAAGGGTTGTGGCTGTGGAAAGCAACCGCCGAGAACCAATCCGTTTCGTTTTCGAGATGAGAGAGAGAGAGAGAGAGAGAGAGAGAGAGAGAGAGTTGTTCTTCTTTTATTTGATTTCTAGATAGTATTGTCAATAGTAGAATTATATATATATATATATATATATACAGTATCTATATACACGCACACACACATATATATAAATATATATATATATATATATGCATATATATGTGTTTGTGCGTATATATATATATATATATACGAGAGAGGAGAGAGAGAGAGAGAGAGAGGAGAGAGACAGAGAAGAGAGAGAGGAGAGAGAGAGAGAGAGTTTAGTTCTTTTATTACCATTAGTAATAACACTTAGAAATAGATTTAATAGTTAATTTCATAATAAAGATGGAGTTTTCCAAGAATAGTATCTCGTAATATAAGAGATAAATTTCTTCCCTGTTATGATTTGCATAAGTTTAAAAATTCTTCATGATAGGTATAATAACAGCAGTAGTAGTGGTGGTTTCATTACTATCAGTAATAGCATCCTAATTGACGGGTTTTCCATATCAATAATAGTAGTAGTAGTAGTTTCCATAATGACATATATAGGGATTGCTATAGTAGGATTGTATGTATTGTAAACTGATAGAAATGCTGATAGGTGAAAGTTCCCATGCTTGAGGGTACACTCGGGCACACTATTCTATCTTGTTTCTCTTTATCTTGTCCTTTTTAAGTTTTTATTGTTTGTATATGAAATATCTAATTTAATGTTGTTACTGTTCATAAAGTGTTATATTTGATTGTTCATGTACTTCTCTTGTAGTTTATTTATTTCCTTGTTTCCTTGCTCATTGGGCTATTTTTCCCTGTTTGAGACTTAGGGTTCATAGCATCCTGCCTTTCTTTGTAGGGTTGTAGCTTAGCTTGTAATAACAATAATAATAGTAATGATGCTAATTGTATGAAGGACGTACTATGTAAATTGAAATAGTATCAGTGTATTGCTAGGAATCTATGATAGTACTAGTACAAGTAGTATGAATTTGCCTGTATAACAGCTCCTTTAAGAAGGCGAACCTTTGTGAATTTCCCTTTCTTCCTCTTCTTTGTGAATTATGACTGGAGGCACAAGAAAGTCGAGAAGAAAGCAGAAGAAAGTTGCCATCGTTGAAAAGGGGATAACAAAGAATCCCCTTTTCTTCTTTCCCACTTTGCTCTTCTTCTTAGAAGACAGAATAGACGAGAGAGGCAGAGAGAGAGTAATTCTGATGGTTATGATAATAGGGAAATAAGTCGTGAAATTGCTCTTGTTACGTCTGCGAACTGCCATAAGTGAGTTAGCGTGGGGCGAGGAGAAATACTTTGCCAGTATTTTTATGAATGTGGAATTTTTTTGGTTTGCAATGTAATTCAATTCGGTTTTATTATGTGGTTGGCTGTTTTCACTTTTTTGATCCAGGGCTAATGGGATAGCGGGGGGGGGGGGGGGCGACTCTTGGCAGTTTTTCTAAAATTCCAATGTGCCTGTTTATTTACTTAGCTAATCATGTTATTATTATTATTATTATTATTATTACTAGCCAAGCTACAACCCTAGTTGGAAGAGCAAGATGCTATAAGCCCAATATGTAAATAAATTAACAATAAATCATTCTAAAAACAGTAACAACGTCGAAACAGATATGTCCTGTATAAACCATTAACAGTCGAGTGCTGTGGGTTGTAGCCATTATATTAAAAAGAAATTGTGATACATAAATATATACAGTACATACATACATACATACATAAATCCGTTACTAGTTCACTGCTAACAAAGGCCTCAGATATGTCCTTCCACTTGTGTCTATTTATGATCTTCCTGCGCAAGTTCATACCCACAAACATTCTTAGTTCGTCATTCTATCGTCTTCTCTTCCTTCCCCCAGCCTCTTTTGTAATCTCTAGGGACCCATTCTGTTGTTCTTAATGTCCATCTATTGTCTGTCATTCTCATTATAATTATGTCCTGCCCATGTCCATTTCTTTTACTTATATATTGTTAGAATATCCTCTACTTTATAGTTTGCTCTCGGATCCATGTTGCTCTTTTTCTATCTCTTAGATACATACATACATACATACATACATACATATATATATATATATATATATAGTGTTTGCATGTGATAAATGACTTTGGTATGAGAAAGTGTTCTCTCTTAACCTCAAAGTGGTTTGATTGGGGTGTTAATCTTCTTGACGCTAATGCAAGCTTTCGTTTGCATCTTCTTTAAAAGAAGTTTTTGTTTTGCAGTTGTGGATGGCATGGTTATGCATGTTTTAACAATTTAACACTGACTATTGTTGTAGATGTAACTAGTTTATAAGGTGGTCGGTGTTGTAGATAATCTTATGTTGCACGTAGTTTTAGATTTGGTTTTGGGTGTAGTTTCAATATATCTTATAAGTTATTTAGAAACCAATGCTCTAGCTGGAGGATCTACGCACCTTTTGTAGACAAGGTAAGGATACACACTCTCGACACCAGGGACTTGATGATTCGCCGATTTAACAGTAAGTGGATTGGAATTTTGTTATTTCTTTTCCAGATGAAAAATTTTGCGACTGGTCGTCAGATATCGTGAAAGCTACATACCGGATAATTTAAGCTTTTTACATATCGTGGTCTATTTTCTGTGCAGTTCTCTTTGCAGTTAATTCTTGAAGATGTTTTCCTTTTGGCATACTCTATTTCTGATGTGCGTTTGTTGTTCTGTCATTTTATTTCGTGAGAGCTTTATTATCATTTACATAAATGTGCATAACTGAGGTATTTCCTGACGAGTTTATGTTAAATGGAACAGAATTTATATTTAATAAATGTAATGTATTCATTTAGATGTTTTTGTGATTTATAGCAAAAATCATAAAATAGAAATGATTTTTGTAGAAATGATTAGAAATCTATTATAGTTACCGCTGGAATTGTATATAGAAAATGAAAAATTATTATAAGTAATGAAAACGGATATCGACTGTTTCTTTTATTGGATGACTTGTGTATTTGAAAAATTCTTCCCTATACATTCGTGGATTCTTAGGAAATAAAGAGAGAAAAATAAAATGAAATTGTTAAAACATAAGAGCCAGATGCATTGAACCGCATGTGGATGCATAACGTCATGCATACGTACATTTGTATGAAAATATATGGAATTTCCAACCGTATTGTTAAATAAAATGAATAAAATTAAAAGAGAGATAGAGAGAGAGAGGAGAGAGAGAGAGAGAGAAGAGAGAGAGAGGAGAGAAAGAGAGAGAGAGATTGTACAGTTCCATCAAGTTAACCTTCACATTAATTACTAGAAGAAAATACCTTTCTTTTTATAAACCTTAAGTGTAGCTTAATGTAATTTCCTTTTTATTTTTTTTACACTTCAAATCTTTACCTTCACTATGCACGGGGCTATGGTGACATGATAGGAGAGAGAGAGAGAGAGAGAGAGAGAGAGAGAGAGAGAGAGAATGAAAAGAAATTGTTATTCAATTAAATTAACATCTTTTTAATGAACGAGACGGTGATAATAATAATGATGATGATAAAGACAATACTCTTCACTATCACCTCTCTCTCTCTCTCTCTCTCTCTCTCTCTCTCTCTCTCTCTCAGCCACTTCCTGCCAGAGGTCGAGGAAAACTCACATACTTTCGATCGTTGTGAATCTCGACTCATTCATTCATTCGATCAACAACGCTTTTCAACCCAACAATTTCTCTCTCTCTCTCTCTCTCTCTCTCTCTCTCTCTCTTTCTCTCTCTCTCTCTCTCTCTCTCTCTCTGACTG
>NC_090741.1:34412267-34418530 GCF_036898095.1 Palaemon carinicauda | reverse complement strand
AGGGGATAGTGGAGGGTGACAGCAACTTTTTTTGGAGTGAAATATTTTTCCAATTTTTTTGCTTCATTTCTTGCGTTTTTTTTAAGGTTCTTATCTCTCTCTCTCTCTCTCTCTCTCTCTCTCTCTCTCTCTCTCTCTCTCTCTCTCTTCTTATGCAGCAAATAACATCCGGGAATTAAAAAAACTTAATTTCCTTTCACAATAGGATGCAGCTTACCTGCGCAGATGACATCCAAGGCGCATGCGCACCCGAGTCAATGGTAGAACTGATATGAGAATATGGCAGTTTAAATAAAGAATGCATTATCATGTATTATACATACATACATACATACATACATACATACATGATTTGGGAATTAGTAGGACATTCAATGCCAAGTTACAAGTGCTGTAACTTGAACTATAAATCAGAAGAGCTTAAAAATCCAACAATCTTATAAAGGTAGAAGGAACGTAGGTCAAAATAAAAGGCTAAAAAGTGGGTGCAGCTGATAGCTGAAGGGACGCATCATACACCCCTAGGTTGTGGTGACTGATGTAACGTCCCTGATTGGTGATCGCTAGACTGGGGTTCGAGTCCCTCTCAAACTTGTTAGTTCCTTTGGTCACTACAACCTCACTATCCTTGTGAGCTAAAGATGGGGGATTTGGGAGAGCCTATAGGTCTACCTGTTGAGTCATCAGCAACCATTGCCTGGCCCTTCTTGGTCTTAGCTTGAGTGGAGAGGGGGCTTGGGCACTGATCACATGTATATATGGTCAGTCTCTAGGGCATTGTCCTGCTTGATAGGGCAATATCACTGTCCCTTGCCTCTGTCATCCTTGAGCGGCCTTTAATGCCTACAGTGCGCCCCATAACCTCTTAGGAACATATCTCTTTTAAGGATCAACTAAGGCAGGAAATTCCCACCTTGCTATCCTTCCGACCAGAGAGCATCCAGCCAGGGCACCCAGGATGCCCTCTGATCAGAGGAGGCACAGCCAGGGTATGCGTGCTGCCCAGCCCCGTCTCCAAAAGACCTCCGACCACAAAGGGGTCGTTCCTCCGGAAGTGACCAACCTCCGCTCACCTTCGGTACCGGACCTTCAAACCGGTCATTCATTTTTTTTTTCTTTTTCTTTTCTTTTTTTTCTTTTTGGTGCGAACTCCGTTTGGAAGATTTTAACAATGATAGCTTTGGATGAGAGAGAGAGAGAGAGAGAGAGAGAGAGAGATTCTTACATATAGCATAATAGTAAAAGCAGTAGGCTAATCCGATGAGAGAGAGAGAGAGAGAGAGAGAGATTCTTACATATATCATAATAGTAAAAGCAGTAGGCTAATCCGATGAGAGAGAGAGAGAGAGAGAGAGAGAGAGAGGGGGGGGGGGGGTGGGGGACTTGACCCAGATATCCATTATAAAGAGAATAAAATGCGTAAGACGTCTCAGAATCTCAAGACACAACAATAAAAAAATGAGAACAAAAGACATTACTGTTTGTAATAATAATAATAATAATAATAATAATAATAATAATAATAAAAATAATAATGATAATAATAATAATAATAATAATAATAATAATAATAATAATAATAATGATAATAATAATAACTTCGCTAACATATGCATGAATATTAAACCCACTAATAGAAAATATGCTTGCAGTAAACGCTTCTAAAAACCTACTCTAAACAAATCCCACGATTACTGGCTAAACTAAAACCTTAGCTGGATAAGTCCAAGGGCTCCAACGTGGAAAAATAGTCCAGTGAGGAACTGAAACTAGGCGATAAATAAACTACAAGAGAAGTAATGAACAATTGAAATAAAATATTTTAAGAACCGTAACATTAAAATAGACCTTTCATATATAAACTATAAAAAAATAAAAAATAAAAAACCAGCAATGTTAGGCAAATGGTATTGCGAAATTTTACATCAAGAAAAACGTACAATGCATTGCAATGTATTATTACAAGCACTACTTTTAAAATATAGTCATCCTTGTATCTCGTTTTCATTGTGATGTTAAGGCGTCCCCTGGTGTTTACACGTAAACAGAATGTGGCCTTCCAAGAGAGAGAGAGAGAGAGAAAGAGAGAGAGAGAGAGAGAGAGAGAGAGAGAGAGAGAGAGGGTATCAGTTGAATGGTTCTACCTTGTCGAGTACCTCTTGTTTTCAGTTATGGTATATTTTAACAGATATATTACACTTTACTTACATCTGATACACATATGAAAACTCGCACAAAACACATTAAATTCTACAACAACAACAACAACAACAACAAATACAGCCTCTTCTAGTCCACTGCAGGACAAAGGTCTCGGACAGGCACCTAATCATGTCTTTCGTTTAGGCAGTTTTCATCATCACGCTGGCCACCTACGGATTAATAATAGCGGGTGACTTTAGCCTCATCACTCACAACAAACCAACCTATTATGGGTGGCCCTGACCATGGCGATACACAAACGCTTTCCCCAAGCTAAGGTATCTCCACTATATATACATATACATATACAGATAGATGGATAGATTGAAGTTTATATTGTATATATGTGGAGAATCTGATTTGATGTTGCTGTTCTTGAAATATTTAATTTTGTTAAAGTTTTCTTGTAGTTTAATTATTTCCTTGTTTCCTTTCCTCGCTGGACTATTTTTCCCTGTTGGAGCCCTTGAGCTTATAGCATCTTGCTTTTCCAACTAGGGTTGTAGTCTAGCTTGTAATAATAAAAATAATAATAATAATAATAATAATAATAATAATAATAATATACGTATGTGTGTTTCTATATGTGCGTGCGTGCGTGAGTCCCTTTACCATTGACAGATTAAAACAATGTGTTGATATGACCCCCATGTACACGATGGGGTTGATTGTCAACCTGTGACGTCACAGCCCTCATCCCGGGGCGAAATTCATAAACAAATTTATAAACAAAAGAACGGAACAAACAGAAGGTTGCCAAACCCCCCCCCCCCCCCAACAAAAAAAATAAAAATAGAAAAAAAAATGTTGAATAATATAAGGCCAAATTAATGAATAAAAGATAATAAACTTGTTTGTCCTTTCTAATAAAATTAAATGATGTAAAACTATATACTATACGTATATATAAAACAAAAATTCAAAATCGTATATGCAAATAAACAATCAAAATAACCAGCAAATAATACAGAAATAAAAAAAAATCAAGGTTACATCACAACCTTTCTTAAATCTAAAAGTACTAATAAACGCGAGTAGCACGCATTTGCTCAGTCAAGACAGCAACTCAAGATTAGCCAAGTGAGAAAGAGTCTATAATTATTAAATAATGTCTAAAGGAAACCTCTGCCACAGCTGGCTAAGCATGAATCACATTTTCATCCTCAGTTGCCTACATTTCCAGCAAGGCTAACGTGAATCCAGTCTGCAGTCAGGGTTACCAACATGTCCCACACTTTCCAGCAGTTACCAACTGCCTGACGTCACCCTTCAAACGGAGGTCCGGCATTTACGAAGCCCTGTGTCTCGACACAATTAACTGGTTGCACATGACGTGGAAGTAAAGTACTTCCTTTGTTAGAGTTTGATATAATTTATTTATTTATCTAACGTGTGTTTACTTTAATGGACTGATTTGCCTTTTTATTTACTGACAAACATGCGCAGGGAAGTCGATCGAGGCTACAGTCTGCCCCAAAGCATAAGGAAAGTCCTTCCAAAAGAAGACAAATGTGCTTACCCCCATACAAATTGGAAAAAGTGAGTTAATAGAAGAAGAAGAAGAAGAAGAAGAAGAAGAAGAATGGATCTGAAAATAAGACCTACAGCATGGATTCCCACATGCCACGTGTTGAATTATTATTACGCGTAGGTGCCAGAGACAAAATACCAACGAGGTTCCAACATGCCAAGTGGCTTCCGGTGTAACTCCATAAACATCTCTTCATTTCCACAGATGAATATCAAAGCATTCTACTTTCAAATAGGAACTGGCGGATTCCTTGATAGAATTGTGGGTAGCATAAGGATAGCGAGTGGCGATTTAGATAGAAGCTCAAATGGCCAAGCGTTCATAATAACAATAATAATAATAATAATAATAATAATAATAAATGGTCTTTTTTCAAGTGGGATCTTAAGCACAGAAATCAAGGAGATTTATTGGTAACCTTTAGAAACTATATTGCTAAGCATTTGTGAAAAAAAGTAAAAAAAAATAAATAAAATAAAAAAATCCCGTCTAATAAAAGTCCCTCCAACCTGCAGCAGAGCACACACCACCGCCACAACTGCATATTTCTCGATCTTGACTTGACCTTTGACCTTAACATGTATTAATTGGCGTGGATTTTCGTACACTCAAATATGAACCTTTTTTAAAGTTTCTGTGACAACGATGTCCAAACTTATGGCTAATTACGTGAATTGAACATTTTGATTGACCGTGACCTGGACCTTTGATCTTGGTCTTCCAAAATGTTATCATTTCCAGCTTTTTACATGACAGTTAATCCTTGCAAGTTTTATTACGATTAAAATTGTGGTCAGGAAGCTGTTCACAAACAAACACACACACAAACACACATACAGGGGCAAAGACATAACCTCCTTCCAACTTCGTTGCAGGAGGTAAAAATCATTCTATAAGGTTCCAGCTGTTTAAAATAAAATAAAAAAAAACCATTCCCAAGTTGGAATTATTCCTAGCTTCCAGAAAAGACATCACAAGCTCTTAAAAGCCACTTCCAAAATGGCTTCCAAGCAAACGCATCACTAGCTTTTAAAAGCCACCTCCAAAATTATAACCAAGGAACACCTTCGCTTGGAGGACGAGAGATCTTGACAACTCCAGCAATAAGAAAAAGGAAGAAAACAACTCGAGAGAAAAGATTCTTCTCACACCAACAATCACGCGGCCTCCATCTTCAGTCAAATGTAAAGAGTTGAACGGGACGCCCCTTCGTGCATTTGGTGACGTGATCTTCCAGAGGAGGGGGTGAGGAGTGTTAAGTCTCCAGAGGGGTGAGGGAAGAAGAGTAGGAAGGAAAGGGCGACGGGCATTTTCCAGTCCTTTAAGAGACAAGGCAAAAGAGAGGTTTATGGACAAGGTTTCTTTAGTAGATGGACTGGATTTATAACTTTGAGCTATACAGCCGGGTGCTAGGGCCTGCAAGGCCAATTAGCGCCAATGGTGGCCTATTGGTAACGTCTCTGCCTTGTAATCGCCAGACTGGAGTTCGAGTCCCGTTCTAAATCGTTTGTTCCTTTGGTCACTGCAACCTCACCATGCAAGTGAGTTAAGAATGGGGGTTTAGGGGAACCTATAGGTCTATCTGCAGTCATCAGCAGCCATTGCGTGGCCATCATTGGTTCTACCTTAGGTGGAGAGGGGGCTTGGACGCTGATTATGTATATGTGGTCAGTCTCTATGGCATTATACTGATTGTTAGGGCAATGGCACTGTCCCTTGCCTCTGCCATTCATAAGCGACCTTTAAATCTAGTAAAACGAAGTAAAAGCTGAAGAGATTGGACAGCAAGAAAGAAGAGAGAAGGCGTAAAAGGATATAAAGCAATTATTATTATTATTGTTACTAGCTAAGCTACAACCCTAGCTGGAAAAGCAAGATGCTATAAACCAAAGGGAACCAACAGGGTAAAATAGCCTAGTGAGGAAAGCAAATAGGGAAATAGATAAATGATATGAGAAATAATGACCAATGAAAATAAAATATTTAAAAAATAGTAACAACATCAAAACAGATCTTTCATATACAAACAATAAAAAGACTTATGTCAGCCTGTTCAACAAAAAAGAATTTGAACTTTTGTAGTTCTGCCGATTCAACTACCCGATTAGGAAGATCATTCCCCAGTAGTGAGGCTTCTGGAATGCTGCAAAGGCCATTAAGTAATGCCTACGGGAATGTCGTATGAGATAATTTATTACTTAATCTCTAAAGAGGTACATATGCCTGCAGCAACCCCACCCATTCTGGAAGAGGTTGTGAGGTTGCAGGCAGGGGTGAAAGAAAGGTTTTGGGGGTGAGGAATGATGAACCCCTTTCATTGTATCAGAGAAAATGGGGTGATTCAGGCTTGTTTCGTGAAATTTATTTTTAATGGATAGGCCTAAGGGACTTGCGTGGGTGGAGACTAGTCCTAATTGGCTGGAAGGAGATGAAGAAAGGATTTCATAGAATTAAAGGTCATAAGCGAGGATGATCAAGGTAATATCTATATTGTAAAAAGGATTTAATTGATAAAATACTACTACTACTA
>NC_090741.1:34399767-34407267 GCF_036898095.1 Palaemon carinicauda | reverse complement strand
GACCCAACCTCTCCAGCAAGAGATCCAGTGTCAAATTATTTGATCAGAGCAGTAAACTATGAACTTGGTGACTAGTCAGTTATTGTGGTACATAATCATCATCATTTCCTCCTACGCCCATTGACGCAAAGGGCCTCGGTTAGATTTCGCCAGTCGTCTCTATCTTGAGCTTTTAATTCTAAGCTGTTAATAGCTTAGAAGGAGAGAAATGAATTGTAATCAACAAAGTGTAAAAAATACCCAATGCCCCTTTTAGTAGGACCCATGGCCATGAATACCCAAATAGCCAGCTAGTGAACCTTCGGGCATCTCTGGCGGTCAAACAACATCAGGTCCAGGCCACGAAATCTTGAAAAGCCGTTCGGGCAATTTACAGTTAGAGGAGTTGAAATTCCTTCTAGATGACAAGAGCTCAAGACGCCTTCTTTGCATTGCAAAACTCTACCTGTTTACTCTGACGATTCTGACCTTTATACTGTTTGTTCATAGGAACTAATTCTATTCTTAACTTCTAAATGTTCTGAATCCAAATCATCAGGCTATTCTAACCTGTATGCTGGCAGGTTGTAAGGACTAGTTTTATTCGGAGTCTTTCTTATACAGCCATTTATTTGGTCAGGTGATTCTGGCCTTTACACACGGAGTAAATGAGGGTCTTTTTCTTTTAACAGATCCTCTACGCAGTGAATTACAATGTTTACGCAATTTAGACCGTATGGTTGAGTACATAAGGACGTATCTATATAAAAATATCTACTAACCAGGCCATTCTGACCCTTAGCAGGTTGTGTATATGAATTTTGTGCAATATGTCTTTGAGAACATAAATTTCTATTGTCGACGAGATGCCATAATGTTTCGCAAGAGATGCTTCTGAACGAAACCACACAGCAAAATCCTTTGTCATGTCCTTAATCTTCGCCCAATTTCCAAAAGATTTCGCTCATTTGTTCCACCTAAAACATGGGTGATTCTGAACAGTAAATCATCGAAAAAAGACGAAACATTGACGAAATACAAATAAATATCTTATTCCATATTTCGATAAATTTCTGAAAAGTTTCATTCACTAATCCTAAACAATAAGTGGGATTCCGAGCGATAAACTTTAGCATCAAGACGTAATATTCCCGAGATAAAGAGGTCGAGGCACAAAGTGTTTCTCGGTAAATACTTCCTCTAGATGGCCTTCACCTGATGGTGTTCCAGAGTCACCTGTTTGAGATGATGATAAGGAGGGCAATGATGCTGTAAATGTCACAGAGATTAAATACAATTGAAGGTGTAATTATACAACAGGTGGACGTGATAGCATAAAATAAAAGATAATGATGAAAAAAGAATTGCGATGAGATATGAAGATATAGGAGGAGATTGCTATAGGAGAATTACAAGATGATACTACATAATGGAGGAAAATTATGAAGACAAAATTACTATACGCAAAATGTAATGATCAATATCCGAACTAATGAAATACAACAAAATGAAAGACTGCACAGCAGTATCATACAATATGCCGTTATAAATACAATAACATAATACATCTTGAGATGGTAGCATAAGATAGACCATTAATAATCTCGACAAAATGAAATAACCAATATTGCATTAAAATACAATAAAGGCCAGTCATAGAATACATTCCTACAGTACCTGATAACGGCTGTATCAAGTGTAGGTTAACGAACGTCACCAGAGAGAGAGAGAGAGAGAGAGAGAGAGATGGGGGGGATTACCTCATCAGGGCTCTATAGCTAGATTACATAACCGCACTTTGATGGAAAGCTGATATCTCTCTCTCTCTCTCTCTCTCTCTCTCTTTCTCTCTCTCTCTCTCTCGTGAACAGAACACCATTGGAATTCTATATGGAAATGACCTAAATTGTTTTTCCTCGCATCGTCCCTGTCTTCGAACTCCGGTAACTTCATGTGTCACACACACACATACATACACAAACACACCTCACCTATATAAAAAGAGAAAAGTTTGGATATACATTTAAATATATATATATATATATATATATACTGTCATGCCCAGCGACTTTACCAGACGTATAACTTCGGTCTTTTCCCCGTAACTCGGGTAGCGAGGAGAGGGAGTCTTCATACCCTGATGAGATTGTGCGTGTTCATGTATATCTAAATATTTATCCGTCATTTTTACGAGTAGCGTGCACTAGTGTGTTTGTGTGTATATAAATACATATATATATACATATGCATATGCATATATATATATATATATATACATCAATAATAAATGCAACCGACTCTAGTCCAATGCAGGAGAAAGGCCCCAGACATGGCAATTCATCACCAATCCGCACTTGCCAGCGTGGGGATGAAAACTGGCTATACACCAGCTAGTATATATATATATATATATATATGTGTGTGTGTGTGTGTGTGTGTATTCAAACCTTCAAGAGAACCCACGCACATAGCTAACCCCGTCCAAAGATGGACCCAAGAAAGGTCCTTTCCTCCCAAAAAACGGGTCCACCCGGCAACGGTTATCTACCAACCTTGCTGCTGGGAAAGACGTGGGTGAAACCGGTCGGTCCACTGGAGACGCCAAACCTGGACAACCAAACTGAAGGATTCTTTCCAGTGCTTCAAGTAGCCTCTGGAATTGGTTGATCACGACACACACACAAATGGACGCACGTCAAACTGACTTGGCCTCTTTATTAGTTACCTACGCCGACGAAGTTGGAATGAGGTTATGTTTTGCCTCCTGTTTGTGTTTGTTTGTGAACAGCTTTCTAGCCGCAATTTTAATCGTAGAGTAATGAAACTTTCAGGGATTAACTGTTATGTAAAAAGCTGGAAATTATTCAATTTTGAAAGGTCAAGGTCACGGTCAGGCAAAATGTTCAATTCACGTAATCAACCATAAGTTTGGACATCGTTGTCACAGAGATTTCAAATTGGTTCATATTTGAGTACTTGAAAATACACGCTAATCAATACATTTTAAGATCCAAAGTCCAGGACAAGGTCGAGCAAAGTTTGATAAATAAACTGCTGCGGCGGAGGTCTGCGCTCTACTAAGTCCCACTCAAGTTTTTTTTTTTTCCTGGGGTTTAACGACCTTGGATCCTTCTAAAGGGGCACTTTATTAATTAGCAGCAGAAGTAACAATATCAACAACTTGAAAAGCATTCTAAGAATGCAGGTCTCCGCTATTGCATCTTATTTCTCGAAACCAGCTTACCATTTCCAGAATCAATTTAGACCGTAGGCGTATTTTTCGGTCGACCTTTTGCTCAACCTTGACCTTGACCTTTAAGCTGGGTCTTAACATTAAAATGAATCCCTGAAAGTTTCACTGTTATGCGTACAATTAAGGCCAGGAAATTGTTCACAAACAAACGAACAAAAAGACAAATGGGGGCGGAAAATAACCCCCTCCCAACTTCGTTGGCGGAGGTAAACTAAAACTATAACAAACACATAAAAAGTATCGCCATTAAGAAATTAATACATTAATAATGACTTGGACAACAGAGTGATGATAATAGTACTGATAATAATAATGCTTTTAAGCACAAATGCAATTGTGCACTTTGATTCACATGGTTAATATTTCCCTTTTTTATAGGAAACCTTAAGCATTATAGATCTATGTAAATAAAGTGATTATTGATAGGTTTACCCACAAAACAAACTTTATAACTTCTCCAAAGAGATTATATGGGTGGCCTATAGGAAACGTTCCTGTCTAGCGATCGCCGGACCGGGGTTCGAGTCACGCTCAAACTTAATAGTTTCTTGTGGGGTCTGCAACCTCACCATCCATGCGAGGTATGGCTGGGGATTAGGGGGAGCCTAGGGGGAGCCTATAGACCTATCTGCTGAGTCATCAGCAGCCAATGCCTGCCCTTCGGGCGCTGATCATATCGATTTATGATCAGTCTTTTGGGTATTGTCCTGCGAGCAAAAACATTGCTACTGTCCTTTGCCTCTGCTATTCATGAGTGGCCTTTAAACCTTAAATAGCCGAGAGGATTACTGGTCTTCAAGGTTCCAGTATGAGATGATGTAACTTATAGGGTGTTACGTCGGAGTCCTTACATGAAGAAATCCCAAGTAGGCTGCTGTTATCCTGAATAGTCAGTTGTATTAACTATTCAAGATTGTTGTGTGAATGATCTGTAATTCATACCATTTTAAACTATTTCACTTGGTCAACATCCTAGACATGCATAAAACTTTCCTAATTTCTTTCTTCTAACAAATTCTTGTGTCTTACATCGTGCCCAAGTCCATACACAATTACAGTAATTACTTCTTACAGCATTTTATCTCTTAATACCATATAATTCAACTTTAAAAACAATATATCATAATTAGCTTCATACTATTCAATCTCCTCACCCATATAACCTTTACTGCAAACGCATATATCACCTCACTATCGTAAAACACACTTCATAACTCTTTTCAATACTCCATACCAATACTCAACCACGCTTCACAGCACACTTCCACACTTAGTGCAAGACTCCACCCACACTTCACTTGATGCTAATAGGCACCCATGCCGTGATCACTTAAGGTAATCGAGTCAGCAGGGGGGGGCCTCCCGCCAGACACCCAAGAGGCCGAGTGACACAATGCATCGCTGTTTATAAACATCATCCCACCACTTGGGTAATTGACTTCAATAGACTTCTCTTTCTCGCTCAACTCACCCTTTTGTTGCTAAAGTGTGAGTGAGTGTGTGTGTGTGTGTGTCACCAGTGGCGAAGACAAGTTCTGCAACTTGGTGTGCATCGAGACAAAGGCAAGATGATGGATAACTATCAATTCCTGGGTTGGATAGAGATGTCTCACGTTTCTCCCGCTAGGTGATATGTCAAACTCTAGTCATAAGAGAGAGAGAGAGAGAGAGAGAGAAAGAGAGAGAGAGAGAGCAACGACCCCCCTCTTTTCTTGAGTGACATGTTTTTCAAGGTGATTATAAAATCAATCAAGGTTCCCATACAACACCCTTTCTCTCTCTCTCTCTCTCTCTCTCTCTCTCTCTCTCTTAACCCAAGTGCTGATAACTACAAAACAGATGCACACACGTCAAATTTTTAAAGAAAGACAAGACAAAGACAGTGTAGCAAACATCTTAGTCTGCAAGATCTACTGCTAAATTGCAATGGAAACTCGGCAGTTTAGACAGGCTGAAGCTCTGTGCTTACGTTGCAATGTTGCAAAGAAAATAAATACGAAAGGCAATCGAAGTTTTAGTAATGAACTGGTGTGGAATTAATTGGGAATTAGGAAAAAAGAGTATTTGATCTTCTGGGTATCAAAATACATCGGTATACGTGTATGTATATAGATACGTATATACATACATATATATATATATATATATATGTGTGTGTGTGTGTGTGTATACGTATACACACACACACACACACACATATATATATATATATATATGATAAATTTTGCACATTTTTACGTGTTTTTCATATTCAAATAAGCCATATATATTTTGATATATTAATGTCTGGATTCTCTTAACGACCTCGGGATCAGAGCCCCAGGCGAAATCTCACAAAGACAAGAGCTTGGCTCCGGCCGGGAATCGAACCCTGGTCGGCAAGCTTATATAGACAGTGACTAACCCATTCGGCCACGAAGGAAGATTCCTTCGTGGCCGAATGGGTTAGTCACTGTCTATATAAGCTTGCCGACCAGGGTCGATTCCCGGCCGGAGCCAAGCTCTTGTCTTTGTGAGATTTCGCCTGGGGCTCTGATCCCGAGGTCGTTAAGAGAATCCAGACATTAATATATCAAAATATATATGGCTTATTTGAATATATATATATATATATATTTGCAGCATTAACTAGTCCACTGCAGGACCAAGGCTTCAGACATATGTATACATATGTATGACATATATATACATACATAACGTATATACATATATATATATATATATATATATGTTATATATACTGTATGCATATATATATATATAGATTATTTCAAAATAATTTTACCCTGTGAAGTTACAGTTACATCTATGACATTTTCTCGTCTTTAAATCATCAACTAAACTGCGACCCACAACACCCGACCAACAACCACTGTAACTCACTTCTTGGGTCCACAGGAGTCTAACCTAGCTCTGTTCGGTGGTCGAAATTGGGTTTACGAAGTTACGAGTCAACTAAGGAAAACGAGTTTAATGCAAAGCATCAAATCAACGGCACAGATGATCCTTAAAAGTCCCCAGTTATAGAACTCATTAGTAGATTTATTATCATCAATGATTAGGATTTCATTCATGTTTTTGATCAGCGGATTCGTCGATTACGTCATCCGTGTATGCATCAATATCTATATAAAGCAAAAAGCCTAATCCCTTCCAAGAATATTGTTAAATCTTAATAATTTTGTCATACTCTCTCTCTCTCTCTCTCTCTCTCTCTCTCCTCTCTCTCTATATATATATATATATATAATTATATATATATGTGTATATATACATATATATACAGTACATATATATATATATATATATATATTTATATATATATATATATATATGAGTTCCAAAAGGCACTAGAAGAGTTGGAAGAACCATGCCTACATGGCTGAGGACTATGAAGCGTGAAGTATTGATTTAAAACCTTTAGATAGGGACGACTGGCGAAATTTAACCGAGGCCCTTGGCATCAACAGGTGTAGGAGATGATGAGGATGATGATGATGATGAGGATGATGATATATATATACAGGTATGTCTATACTTTTTCACCTACTAAGGAGTTTGTCAATATGGTAAGTACAGTTGGACGCAAGAGTCTCTTGTACACCTCATTCACAAGAAGCACACCATGTGACACCCTTACTACACGGCAGGTATCCAAACAGATAGTGTAGGAAGAGATGGTAAAGGTGGTAGTGGGGCAAAACGGAGGAACTCTCCGCATAGTAAGGGTGTGGCTGGGTGCACTTCTTCAGAGCAAGTTGTACCAGGAATTCCAGTATCCAACTGTACCTAATATGGTGATTTTTTCCATTTCCAATTAAAGAGAAAATGACAAGATGCTAACATTGCCATATAGCTCATCATGTGACAACGCCTTCACAGAGCACACTACAGTACAGAAGGTCTTCGACTTACAACAACTCGACTTACAAACATGCTGAAATACAAACACAAATTCGATTGAAATCATAAATCTGATATTGAATTGAAAATTCATAAATAAATGCTTTAATTAAACAATATCATAAAATTTAATGCAGTAAACAAGATGACAATTGCAATAGGGAACAGGACTATTTGTTGACCTTTGCAGTTGATAATTGTTCCCGAGGTCAAAATCTAACAAAATTTGACTTACAAACACCTTCGTGGAACCTATTCAGTTTGTAAGTTAAGAACTTGCTGTAAGCTACTAGCAAACCCAGGTGGGATCAGCGGTCCCTATAATGAGCCGTAGGAGATCATTAATAGATCTCAACAAGAGAATT
>NC_090741.1:34384767-34392267 GCF_036898095.1 Palaemon carinicauda | reverse complement strand
CCTTTCACTTTCATGACCCTCTATAATTTCCGAGCCGAAAAACTTTCTCCCGTGCGTTAAATGGCCCCCATGGTAGTGCCCGGCTTGCCTGACCTACCCACCACTGCTGCTCAATTTCTTGTGCCCGGTTTTCTCCTGAGGGGGGTAGCAAGGAAAGTAGCAGGGCACCTCTCGTATACTCAGCTCTGGAGGTGATAGGTTTGGCTTTCGACGGAAGAGACAGGCTAGATAGGCTCCTTGGAGTAAGTGTGATTATTTAGGAACTAGGTCTACTAACAGGGATGGATGCGCTGAATTTTCATTGGTTGGCGCCTGTCTCTCGTATATTATTCAAAATACTAAAATTCTTATTATTTTCAAAATTACTATTATAGGTTCGTCTATAACCCTTAATTGTTGTTTCTTTGGATCGTTTTTGAATATTATCTTAGTTTTACTCATATTCATTTTCAGTCAAGAACTAAGTTTGGCTTTCGAAGGAAGTAACTTGCATTTGCGACTACACTGAAGTCCTAAATTTGGCTTTGGAGGCAAAAGGCCTTCTAGAGGGACTTTTGAAATATTTATTTAAGCTTTATAGGCATGAGGGCTTCTAGATGGACTCTTTTGAAATATTTCTTTAAGCTTTGGAGGCAAGAAGCCTTCTAGAGGGACTCTTGAAATATTTATTTAAGCTTTATAGGCATGAGGGCTTCTAGATGGACTCTTTTGAAATATTTCTTTAAGCTTTGGAGGCAAGAAGCCTTCTAGAGGGACTCTTGAAATATTTCTTTAAGCTTTGGAGGCAAGAGGCCTTCTAGATGAGCTCTTTTGAAATATCTTTTAAAGCTTTGGAGGCAAGAGGCCTTCTAGATGGACTCTTGAAATATTTCTTTAAACTTTGGAGGCAAGAAGCCTTCTAGAGGGACCCTTGAAATATTTCTTTAAGCTTTGGAGGCAAGAGGCCTTCTAGATGAGCTCTTTTAAAATATTTTTTAAAGCTTTGGAGGCAAGAGGCCTTCTAGATGGACTCTTGAAATATTTATTTAAGCTTTATAGGCATGAGGGCTTCTAGATGGGCTCTTTTGAAATATTTCTTTAAGCTTTGGAGGCAAGAGGCCTTCTAGATGGACTCTTGAAATATTTCTTTAAACTTTGGAGGCAAGAAGCCTTCTAGAGGGACTCTTGAAATATTTCTTTAAGCTTTGGAGGCAAGAGGCCTTCTAGATGAGCTCTTTTGAAATATTTTTTTAAAGCTTTGGAGGCAAGAGGCCTTCTAGATGGGCTATTTTGTGATTTCAAATTAAGCTTTGGAGTAACAAGACCTACTGTAAAGACTCCTCTGTAGTACTAAGCTTTGTCCAGCTTTTGACGGTAAAAGGAGCACTTAGACCCACGAAGCTTAACACTACAGAAAGAACAGGACAGCGAGGACAGCCTCTGAGAAGTTGTCTGCTAAGAATAAGATCAATTAAGAGTGACCATAAGAGGTAAGACCTCGACGAGGCAGTCCCGTGCCAACTTCTGGTTCTCTGTTTTCTCCTGCCGTGGGTGGGTGGGTTGGTGGGTGGGTGGGCGTAAGAGGGCTTAAGGATTTCCTGGGTACTATGCTTACAGATTTCTTTTTGGAGCGACGAAAGTGAAAGGATTTACATTGGGGTTTCTCGTCATGTCGATTTTTTTATATATCTAATTTCGCAGTAATGCTTTGATCTGTTACATGGTGGCAGAGAGAGAGAGAGAGAGAGAGAGAGAGAGAAATTAATAAGGCCATGACTAGGGAGGGTATGAGAGTTGATATATCTATATCTATCTATCTATCTATCTATCTATCTATATATATATATATATATATATACTGTATATACAGTATATATATATATATATATATACATACATACATTCTTTATATATATAAAGAGAGAAAGAGAGAGAGAGAGAGAGAGAGAGAGAGAGAGAACACGATTACGCCTCGGGAAGAACGTACATGACTGGCCAGGCCAACCGAGCTAGTTTTTCCCAAGCGTAGCTACTAAACGTAGCGACGTCCATCTCTCCTTTCATTTATTTCTTTTTTTTTCAATAATCTCTTCCGGCGCTAACTTTCATCACGACGCCGCCTTTGGGACATGGTTTTCTGTCGCGACATAACATATAAACGATCAAAGAGTTATTTTTTGTCGTAAGGTTGAATCGGCGATTTTATTTGAGAAATTAACTGTTTGGCTATATATAGCCGGACAGATGTGTGTGTGTAAGCCCAAGCCCAGACAGATGTGATGGGATTCAAAGACTTTCCTTAGCTTTGTAGTTTTGTGCTTTTAAAAAACGCTTCATAATTTCTTTAACTTGATACTTTATACTTTTAAAAAACGCTTCATAATTTCTTTAACTTGATACTTTATACTTTTAAAAAACGCTTCATAATTTCTATAACTTGATACTTTATACTTTTAAAAAACGCTTCATAATTTCTTTAACTTGATACTTTATACTTTTAAAAAAACGCTTCATAATTTCTATAACTTGATACTTTATACTTTTAAAAAACGCTTCATAATTTCTTTAACTTGATACTTTATATTTTTAAAAAACGCTTCATAATTTCTATAACTTGATACTTTATACTTTTAAAAAACGCTTCATAATTTCTTTAA
Source organism: Palaemon carinicauda (assembly GCF_036898095.1). Lineage (NCBI taxonomy): Eukaryota > Metazoa > Arthropoda > Malacostraca > Decapoda > Palaemonidae > Palaemon > Palaemon carinicauda. Next base: position 34,389,631 of record NC_090741.1, on the reverse strand, counting down.
CTTGATACTTTATACTTTTAAAAAACGCTTCATAATTTCTTTAACTTGATACTTTTACAAAACGCTTAATAATTTCCTTTAACTCAATTCTATATGTTGGAAACTTTCTTTTAAAGATGAACGTAATGTTTGTTGTTTATATTCAACTCGCATTTTGTCTGAAACTTTTTCTGATCTATAAACTTTCAATGTTTACAATGTGTCCAGGAAACAAGTTAAAGACATAAATGTTAATGGATCTTATGGCTTTCTTTGAATTATGAATTATTTGATAAACTATCCCTACAGGTTTATCTTTATACATTTTTACGCAAATCTTATATATATATATATATATATCACACACACATATATACATATATATATAATTTATATATATACATATATATATATATATATATATATATACACACATATGTGTATGTGTGTCTGTATATATTGGCAAGAAGAATAATATGTGTTCCTAGAGATTGCAAACGAAGCAGGGGAAGGAAAAGAGGACGATGGATGGACGAACTAGGAAAATTTGTGGGTATAGACTGGCATAGATATACCAAAAACAGGACATGTCCGAGGCCTTTGTGCTGCACTGGACTAGTGACGGGTGATGATGATGATGATATATATATATATATATATATCACCTAGTAAAGATAAGAGGGGTTAAGCTAAAACCCTATTTGAAATAGCTTAATAGCATAGCTAATAGCATATTGCCCAAGGGCTCCAAGAAGGAAAAATATCCCAGTGAGGAAAGGAAATAAGGGAATAAATAAACTACAAGAGAAGTAATGCACAATTAAAATAAAATATTTTAAGAAAAGTAACAACATTAAAACATATCTCATATATGAACTATCAAAAGAGACTCATGTCAGCCTGTTAAAATTAAAAACATTCCCTGAAAGTTTGAACAAAAAAAATCCTACATAACTTAAGATGTGAATCTATGTGTCCTCTAACAAATTTTTTCAAGACTCTCGTCAATCAACTAACCAATTTATATATTGAATATTTAGTTTAATGTTGTTACTGTTCTTAAAATATGTTATTTTTTCTTGTTTCCCATCCTCACTGGGATATTTTCTCTGTTGGAACCCCTGGGCTAATAGCATCCTGCTTTTCCAACTAGGGTTGTAGTTTAGCAAGTAGTAATAATAATGATAATAATAATAATAATAATAATGACGAAAGGCTTAAAGTATGCCACCTTATGTATCATTCTGATTAAGGTTCAGGTAGGGTTCAAGGACCACCTGATGCGAGTCCTGAGTTCTATATGGCACGATTTTGTTTGTAGGTCTTATAAATGTTTTACGTGATGGTGGTCAAATTTTATAGCTGGCTTAGTCAATTGAGTTTCCACTTCGAGAGAGAGAGAGAGAGAGAGAGAGAGAGAGAGAGATGATTTTATTAAGATTTTCAATGAAATGTTCGGAATAAAGCATATGTATACGTGATTCATACTGACAGGAGAGAGAGAGAGAGAGAGAGAGAGAGAGATTTTATTAAGATTTTCAATGAAATGTTCGGAATAAAGCATATGTATAAGTGAGAGAGAGAGAGAGAGAGAGAGAGAGAGATTGCATTAAGATTTTCAATAAAATGTTCGGAATAAATCATATGTATACGTGATTCATATTGACAGAGAGAGAGAGAGAGAGAGAGAGAGAGAGAGAGATGATTTTATTAAGATTTTCAATGAAATGTTCGGAATAAAGCATATGTATACGTGATTCATACTGACAGGAGAGAGAGAGAGAGAGAGAGAGAGAGAGAGATTTTATTAAGATTTTCAATGAAATGTTCGGAATAAAGCATATGTATAAGTGAGAGAGAGAGAGAGAGAGAGAGAGAGAGAGATTGCATTAAGATTTTCAATAAAATGTTCGGAATAAATCATATGTATACGTGATTCATATTGACAGAGAGAGAGAGAGAGAGAGAGAGAGAGAGAGAGAGAGAGCACTCCAGACTCTCTACAAAAAATACTACAAAAGTGAAAGTCGTAAAGGAGTACTGTATATACAATCTGCAAGAGCGTGTCTGACCCAGGATGGCCAAATGTGGTTATTTTCCGGTCAACCCGGCGCTGAGGAAGCCGACACTGGAGAAGGTGTTACATGAATCAGATAACACATTTTCCAATGTTTACATCAATGTGAATCAATGGAACATTCCCAAAACGCTCCATTGAGCATTGCCACTGTAACAACTATACAAGACCTGATTGAAAAAAAAAAAAAGTTTCCACGAATTCCATACTTAATAGAAAGTTCTTTTTCGTGCGAATTATACATTAATGGTTATTTTTTTTAATACACCAACATGTGCAATTTGGTAAAATGTAAAACGAATGAAGAAACTTCAAGAGTCTAAGAATAATAATTAAGTTAAGGTAAACGTTTTCAAATAAGATACAGACATGTTAATGAAGTATACCATAAACGAATATACTGTATATATATATATATATATATGTATATATATATATATATATATACATATATATATATATATAGGTATTATATAAATATACATATATATATATACATATATATATATATATAATATATATATATATATAGGTATTATATATATATATATATATATAAATATATATATATATATATATACAGGTATTATATAAATATATATATATATATATATATATATTTGAGAGAGAGAGAGAGAGAGAGAGAGAGAAACTAGCCACGACTTCAGCCTGAGGTCTGAAAACCACTTTCTTTACTAACTCTGGCCTATGTTTCTTTGGGGGGATGATGGGGCCACACTCTCGCTTTCTCTCTTTCTCTGTCTACACACCTTCCTTCTTCCCGTCTCCATTCATACCCACGAGACGGGTGGGTATGTGGGTATATATCTAAGGGCGCCTTCACTTTTATCGAACCCGAAGCCAGAGTGGGCACAGGGTATGGGTGGCAGGGGGATGAAATAGGGTTGAAAATAAATCTAGATTTAGACATTTCAAACTAACACAAAAACACACAATATATACATATTATTATTATTATTATTATTATTATTATTATTATTATTATTATTATTATTATTATCAAATGCTAAGCTACAACCATAGTTGGAAAAGCAGGATGCTATAAACCTACGGGCTCCAACATGGAAAATAGCCCAGTGAGGAAAGGAAATAAGGAAAAATAAAATATTTTAAGAATAATAACAACATTAAAATTAATATTTCCTATATAAACTTTAAAACTATAACAAAAGAAGAGGAAGAGAAACTAGATACAACAGTGTGCCCGAGTGTACCCTCAAGCAAGAGGGTGATGAGAACGGAGTATGCAATGGAAGATGAAATATCATTGGAAGGAGAAAGGATTAATGAGGTAGAATCATTTAAGTACTTAGGAACTATGATCTCCAATACGGGGTCTTTAGAATTAGAATTTAGTGAAAGATTGAAAAAAGCAAATCAAATAAAGGCCAGGTTAAATAAATTTTGGAAATCAAATCGCCTGAAATCACATATATCAGTTTAGTGAGATCGGTGTAACTGTATGGACATGAGTCATAGTATGACAATGAAACAATCTCCAACAGTTTTAGCAAATTTGAGAACAATGCCCTCAGAGGGATATTGGGAGTTGAATGACAGGACAGGATTAGAAATGAAACTATAAGAGAGATTACTCGAGTGCCATATGTGGATGAGATCATGATGAGGGGTAGATGGAGATGGTTTTGGGCATGCTCCTCGCCCTCCCCAAGATAAGACTAGTTCACCAAACGTTCAGCTGGGCACTAAAAGAGTTGGAAGACCCAGGCCTACATGGCTGAGGACTATGAAGCGCGAAGTAAGAGATGGTGAATGGAGAAGTATTGAATTAAAAGCTCAAGATAGAGACGACTGGCGAAATCTAACCGAGACCCTTTGCGTCAATAGGCGTAGGAGGATATTATGATTATATATATATATATATATGCATGTATATATATGTATATATATACATATATATATATACACGCACATATACAGTATATTATATATATATATATATATGTGCGTGTGTATATATATATATATAATGTATATATATACATATATATACAAATATAAATACACACATATATATATATATATATACACATATACATATATACACAAACACATATATATGTATATGTATATATATACACACACACATATATATATATATATATTTGATTTATATACATACACGCTAACATATATATATATATATATATATACACAAATTACTTAATATATACTTGACTTTACACATGTATATGTATGTACATTATCAGTCCTTTTTCTATTATCAATATTAATTAATATTTCCACAACCGAAGACAGAAAAAAATCACTAACAAATTAAAAAATTCTTAAATGGTTGGATAAAATCATTTAGAGAGAGAGAGAGAGAGAGAGAGAGAGAGAGAGATGAAAGTAATACCACCATACGACGGAAGCTGAACTTTTAATGGGATAGCGAAAAAGAAAGTTGACCATTTCAGGAATATTTCAAATATTTGGTAACTATTAATAAAAAAAAGGCAATTTATGTGGTTCAGTTTCTTCTGAACTCGTTGATCCCTATTGTTGCCTACTGTATTTGCTGTATTTACTGTATGGAATTTAGTTGTGTAAGATATTTACAATTATCAAAAGCTTATTTTTTTCTCTCTCTTCGTGGATGGCTCAATTCTCTCTGAAATGAGAGAGAGAGAGAGAGAGAGAGAGAGAGAGAGAGAGCCTGCCGAGAACATAGGGGGCCTGATTATCCATTTACATTAATCAGTTCTTCAACTACAATGCCGAAATATTGAATTAAAAGCTCAAGATAGAGACGTCTGGCGAAAT
>NC_090741.1:34381597-34384267 GCF_036898095.1 Palaemon carinicauda | reverse complement strand
CATATTCATTTTCAGTCAAGAACTAAGTTTGGCTTTCGAAGGAAGTAACTTGCATTTGCGACTACACTGAAGTCCTAAATTTGGCTTTGGAGGCAAAAGGCCTTCTAGAGGGACTTTTGAAATATTTATTTAAGCTTTATAGGCATGAGGGCTTCTAGATGGACTCTTTTGAAATATTTCTTTAAGCTTTGGAGGCAAGAAGCCTTCTAGAGGGACTCTTGAAATATTTATTTAAGCTTTATAGGCATGAGGGCTTCTAGATGGACTCTTTTGAAATATTTCTTTAAGCTTTGGAGGCAAGAAGCCTTCTAGAGGGACTCTTGAAATATTTCTTTAAGCTTTGGAGGCAAGAGGCCTTCTAGATGAGCTCTTTTGAAATATCTTTTAAAGCTTTGGAGGCAAGAGGCCTTCTAGATGGACTCTTGAAATATTTCTTTAAACTTTGGAGGCAAGAAGCCTTCTAGAGGGACCCTTGAAATATTTCTTTAAGCTTTGGAGGCAAGAGGCCTTCTAGATGAGCTCTTTTAAAATATTTTTTAAAGCTTTGGAGGCAAGAGGCCTTCTAGATGGACTCTTGAAATATTTATTTAAGCTTTATAGGCATGAGGGCTTCTAGATGGGCTCTTTTGAAATATTTCTTTAAGCTTTGGAGGCAAGAGGCCTTCTAGATGGACTCTTGAAATATTTCTTTAAACTTTGGAGGCAAGAAGCCTTCTAGAGGGACTCTTGAAATATTTCTTTAAGCTTTGGAGGCAAGAGGCCTTCTAGATGAGCTCTTTTGAAATATTTTTTAAAGCTTTGGAGGCAAGAGGCCTTCTAGATGGGCTATTTTGTGATTTCAAATTAAGCTTTGGAGTAACAAGACCTACTGTAAAGACTCCTCTGTAGTACTAAGCTTTGTCCAGCTTTTGACGGTAAAAGGAGCACTTAGACCCACGAAGCTTAACACTACAGAAAGAACAGGACAGCGAGGACAGCCTCTGAGAAGTTGTCTGCTAAGAATAAGATCAATTAAGAGTGACCATAAGAGGTAAGACCTCGACGAGGCAGTCCCGTGCCAACTTCTGGTTCTCTGTTTTCTCCTGCCGTGGGTGGGTGGGTTGGTGGGTGGGTGGGCGTAAGAGGGCTTAAGGATTTCCTGGGTACTATGCTTACAGATTTCTTTTTGGAGCGACGAAAGTGAAAGGATTTACATTGGGGTTTCTCGTCATGTCGATTTTTTTATATATCTAATTTCGCAGTAATGCTTTGATCTGTTACATGGTGGCAGAGAGAGAGAGAGAGGAGAGAGAGAGAGAGAGAGAGAAATTAATAAGGCCATGACTAGGGAGGGTATGAGAGTTGATATATCTATATCTATCTATCTATCTATCTATCTATCTATATATATATATATATATATACTGTATATACAGTATATATATATATATATATATATACATACATACATTCTTTATATATATAAAGAGAGAAAGAGAGAGAGAGAGAGAGAGAGAGAGAGAGAGAACACGATTACGCCTCGGGAAGAACGTACATGACTGGCCAGGCCAACCGAGCTAGTTTTTCCCAAGCGTAGCTACTAAACGTAGCGACGTCCATCTCTCCTTTCATTTATTTCTTTTTTTTTCAATAATCTCTTCCGGCGCTAACTTTCATCACGACGCCGCCTTTGGGACATGGTTTTCTGTCGCGACATAACATATAAACGATCAAAGAGTTATTTTTTGTCGTAAGGTTGAATCGGCGATTTTATTTGAGAAATTAACTGTTTGGCTATATATAGCCGGACAGATGTGTGTGTGTAAGCCCAAGCCCAGACAGATGTGATGGGATTCAAAGACTTTCCTTAGCTTTGTAGTTTTGTGCTTTTAAAAAACGCTTCATAATTTCTTTAACTTGATACTTTATACTTTTAAAAAACGCTTCATAATTTCTTTAACTTGATACTTTATACTTTTAAAAAACGCTTCATAATTTCTATAACTTGATACTTTATACTTTTAAAAAACGCTTCATAATTTCTTTAACTTGATACTTTATACTTTTAAAAAAACGCTTCATAATTTCTATAACTTGATACTTTATACTTTTAAAAACGCTTCATAATTTCTTTAACTTGATACTTTATATTTTTAAAAAACGCTTCATAATTTCTATAACTTGATACTTTATACTTTTAAAAAACGCTTCATAATTTCTTTAACTTGATACTTTATACTTTTAAAAAACGCTTCATAATTTCTTTAACTTGATACTTTTACAAAACGCTTAATAATTTCCTTTAACTCAATTCTATATGTTGGAAACTTTCTTTTAAAGATGAACGTAATGTTTGTTGTTTATATTCAACTCGCATTTTGTCTGAAACTTTTTTCTGATCTATAAACTTTCAATGTTTACAATGTGTCCAGGAAACAAGTTAAAGACATAAATGTTAATGGATCTTATGGCTTTCTTTGAATTATGAATTATTTGATAAACTATCCCTACAGGTTTATCTTTATACATTTTTACGCAAATCTTATATATATATATATATATATATCACACACACATATATACATATATATATAATTTATATATATACATATATATATATATATATATATACACACATATGTGTATGTGTGTCTGTATATATTGGCAAGAAGAATAATATGTGTTCCTAGA
>NC_090741.1:34369097-34376597 GCF_036898095.1 Palaemon carinicauda | reverse complement strand
CATATTTGTATTTATCGAAGTTGAGCTCTGACAAATTCAAGATATTTGAAATTAAATGAAAATACCTGGGAAATTATGTACGTATTGAGACTACGCATTGCGTAGAGCGGATAGAGAAGTCAAGGTAACTTTCGAACTGATTTGCATAATATAAGAGTTATTATTCCTTTAGGTGTAGACGATAGAAGAAGGGGGTGTAGGCCTACTACTACTACTACTACTACTACTACTACTACTACTACTACTACTACTACTACTACTACTACTATTAACGACAGGTAACTTATTATTTGAATATTCACTCATTACTTTTTCTTGCATTTCTAGATGCGTATATTAACTAAGAGAGAGAGAGAGAGAGAGAGAGAGAGAGAGAGATGGGCTTGTAAGTTCTAAACCCCAATCATTTTATGGGAATCCTATAAGGAGATTAAGTACTTTTATCTATGTATATTTATCGCTTCAAAATACAAATACTTGCATTTATTGCAAAACTACGTTTACAGATATTCTTTGCGTATACATACATACATACATACATACATACATATATACATAAAGTACATACATCATTATTTATACATATATGCATCAATATGAATGTGTTTATACACACACACACACACACATATATATATATATATATATATGGTTTTATTACCATTAAAAAATACCACCACGAGCTTCAATCATTAATATTGCTCTTTGTAATTGCACAAATCTCACCGTAATATCTTACGGATTATAAAAAAAAAAAACCCTTAAATGTAAGCCAACGTCAAATCCTCAACGCCTAACACCACCAGACGGAAAATACTGCCAGCTATTTTTTAAATCATTGAATAATAAATAAAAATCAATCTATATGCACTTTACTTAAAACATTATCAACAATTGCCAGGGAAATTCCATTAGAAATCAGAAAAAAACATATATATGCCAATCAATCTAAACCTATCAAATAAAATTTCGAAAACTGACCCCTCCCCCCACAAACAAATGAATTCCATAAAGAGTAAACAAACAGACAAACAAACAAACCTTGCGTATCTTCATCCTCCTCGGCCTCTTCGTGAGTGGGCGTCGTTGGCGATACGGCATAGGCGCCACAGGCCTCGTCAGGCGTGGGTATGGGCGGCCGGCCAGCCGAGGAGGACCTCGAACATTTAGAGGAGGAGGATGACGACGAGAAGGACGAGACGGAGGAAGAGGTCGAGGCTCTGGAACTGACAGAGGACGCGTGGGATGGACGGCGCAGCATCCCAATCTGCGTCCCTCCTGAAGGCGGTGGGAGTTTAGTCCGCAGAAGGAACAGAAGGGGGGAGGTCACGATGTCAGGAGTTTTGTCAAGAACTTTATTGGTTTACTCAATGATGTCATATGCTTCGTGATGTCGAATAATTAGTTTATGATGTCATATGAATAGTTAATGACATCATGATTTTAGACTATAATTATTGTTCCATAATGTCACAGGCTTAGTCATGATGTCAGGTCATGATGTAAGGAGATTTGTCAAGAACTTTAGGTATTTATTCTATAATGTCATTTGCTTCGTGGTGTCGAATGATTAGTCTTAGATGTCACATGAACAGTTCATGACATCATGATTTCAGACCATAATTATTGTTCCCTAATGTCATAAGCTTTGAAGCAACATATAAAACTCTATACTATAATGTCATATACTTCATCTACAGCATAAGCGTAACCCATGTCATACAGATATTTCATACATCAGAAATTTAACCTCTTGAGATAATAAAGTAATGTAGTCTATGACATGAAATTCCACTGTATGCTGTCAAAAGTTTATACACTGTCCTAAGATTCGACAAATCGGTCAAAAATGTCAAAGTGTGTTAGAAGCAGAGATGAAACTAAAATCTCATTTTCTATCTGATGGTGTTGTCTTATCTTACCCTAATCTAATAAATTATTTGCATTTAAGGGATATTACCATATACTTTGAGTCAAGTGATAACCAGTAAAATAAACAGGAAAAATGTATCATATTCATAGTTATTATCAAATACAAAATATTTCAAAAAAGTATAAAATGTAATTGACCACAAAACCTTACGTAATTGACAGACTTCATTTCCCACAGAACACAACACAAAGCGTCAAAAAGTTAGTTAGCTCTCTCTCTCTCTCCTCTCTCTCTCTCTCTCTCTCTCTCTCTCTCTCATACACGCACAAGGGTTGTGGCGGCCTATTGGAAACGTCCGTTTTTGGCGATCGCCGGCCTCGGGTTCGAGTCTTGGGATTCTTTAGACAAATATTTGCGAGATTTGTCCAATCCTGTTCCAGCGGTTGATGTTAAATTAATCCCTAAGAATCCTGTCACGATGTGCTTCATTTTTCATTTTAAAGATCGATTGAGTCATACAATGTCTTCTGGTGTAAAATACAAATATATTTGCCCAAAATGTAACTCTGGGGACCTACATAGGATCTACCAAAATGTTATTGAAGGTCAGAAGTGTGAGCTTCGAATAAGTTATTATTATTATCATAATTGCTTGTTAAGCTACAACCCTAGTTAGAAAAGCAAGATGCTATAAGCCCAGGGCTCCAACAGGGAAAGTAGCCACCCTAAAACACTCAGATATTCACAATCATGCTAAAATATGCAAACTAAATATTGACTGGAAAGATTTTACCATTATAGGCCAAGCATCAAATAATTATGCCTATTCTTGAGTCGATAATGATTAAAAGTCTTCTTCCGAATTTAAACACCCAAGCTTCTTCTATTCAATTATATCTGTCATAGCCATCTAAATTTCGTTTTGATTCTGTTTATAGCATTCATTTCTTCATTTAGATACTGTGAGGTTGGTTTCACTGAGTACTTCTGTTATATATATATATATATATATTTATACTGTGTATATATATATATATATATATACTGTATACATATATATATATATATATATATAAATATATATATGTATATGTAAATATTTCTCCTTTAATTTTTATATGATTTTAAATACGTTTTAGAATATCACTTAATGTTGTGTATATGTGATTGGGATAATCATGATACGTCAGAATTAATAAAACGATTACAGAAAAAGCTGCCTTTCATATCAACAATTCAAAATTGTATATTACTACCTGTAGCTAGCTTCATTAATGATATATAAATATACATATATATATATATATATATATATATATCACAACAACCGACACGTGATAAGAATAAAATGTGTATTACAGCCACGAAAAGAAAGGTGACATTTGATTTTGGAGTTAGTACTCTCGAATTTGTTACCATCATCGGATTCATAGTGAAAATAAAAAATATAAAGCAAAACGTATATATAGATGTACATATAAATACAACTGTGTATATATATATATATATATATATGTGTATATATATATATATATATATATGTATATATACACGTCCCGTAAAATAAAAATGTATCAACATATCTTTACTCAGAAGGAAATAAGTGGCGCATGCCTTGCTTAACAAACGAATTGATATCATAACAGTCAAATAAAAGAAATATATAACTTCCTCCCCCTTCTTTGTCTCTAGCAAACACTTCTTATCCACAAGCACTTCAAGCACACACTTGATACTTGCAACTTATTTCAAGTGTTGTTACATAACTGCGCAAAAGACATGGCGGCAGGTAATGATGATGGGAGCTTATCAATCACGCTATGGTAAGAGTGGTGTTTCTCAGTTAAATGATGAAATAAACAGAAGGAGAGACACACTATTAGTTCCCCGGAGGGAGTTACGCCCTACAATGCACGTTGCATGACACACTGAAAGTAGTGGGAAGTATTAAACCAGACCTTTCGTCAAACTTCCCCAGCTTTTGTTATCAAATTTTTCGTAGGAACGTTTGGATGGAAATGTGTTGTACCAACCGTGTGTCCCACGATCGTACATAGTTCATTTGGTGTATATATTATGCTTGTATCTTCGCTCTTCCCTTGCACTAAAAAGAACCAGAATAAACATATCTGCTTTTCTCCTCTGTAACAGTGTCTGTTTTTTAACATGAAATTTCTTGTTGCTTTGAGCTTTTGTATGTAAAGGAGAGTGTTCTACAATAAACTCACTCAGTTGCTTTCATAATGTCTTTGAGTCACAACCTTCTCTCGGCCCGTCACAGTGTTCACTTGTTTCAAAAACGTATTTTGTTCTTTCTTGATAACTAAAATAATTATAAATATATACAGCAGCTTAACGTGTAATATGAGATAATCTCTCATATATGTAATCAACGTTAAAAACTTTGAAATTCCATGAAAATTTTCATATAGAATAGGCTGAAGTACAGTGAGTCTCTTTTCATAGTTTTCATATGAAAGATATATTTTAATGTTGTTGCTGTTCTTAAAACATGTTATTTCAATACTTCATTACTTCTCTTATAGTTTATCTATTTTCTTATTCCCTTTCCACACTGGGCTATTTTTCCCTGTTGGAGCCTTTGAGCTTATAGAATCCTGCTTTTCCAATTAGGGTTGTAGCGTAGCTAATAATAATAATAATAATAATAATAATAATAATAATAATAATAATAATAATAATCAGTCTATCCACCAGTCAACACTCAATATATATCCAATGTACAAGACTATCGACCTTTCCGACAACAATTTTAACCCTGTAACCTTCCGAAACAAAAGGCTTCGTGCTGGACCATTTACCCACTGGTGAGAAAGAAATAAAAACAAAAAGAAAGACCTTCGTGACAAAACAACTCTTATTCTCTGGAAGAAAACTCGAGGAGAATCCGTCCCACGTGAATTAATGGGATTCACGAAATTGACTACAATTGAGAGACTGGCGTGGCCCGTTGTTTTGAATACCAACCCAATTATTTGTTTGTGAAGTACAGTTTAGTGTCTCCTGCTTGTAGGACGAATTCAACAGAACTACAAAGGCTATCAAGAGTTTTAATGATACTTATGGAACATTACAAAGACAATTTAAGCTCTGAAGAACTTTTGAAGCTCTGAAGACCTTTTGAAGCTCCAAAGATTTTTTGAAGCTCTGAAGACATTTTGAAGCTCTGAAGACCTTTTGAAGCTCCAAAGATCTTCTGAAGCTTCAAAGACCCTTTAAAGCTTTAAAGACCATTTAAAGTTCCAGAGACATTTTGAAGCACCAACGACCTTTGGAAGCTCCAAAGACCTTTGGAAGCTCTAAAGACCTTTTGAATTTCTGAAGACATTTTGAAGCTCCAAAGATCTTTTGAAACTCCAAAGATCTTTTGAAACTCCAAAGACATTTTGAAGCTTTAAAGACATTATGAAGCTCCAGATACCTTTTGAAGCTCCAAATACCTTTTTAAGTTCCAAAGACTAAAGACATTTTGAATCTCCAAAACCTTTTGAAGCTCTAATACCTTTGGAGGTCCAAAGACCTTTCTGGAAGTTACAATTACTATTACAAGCTCCAAAGATATTTATGGAAACTTACATAGAGTTTTTAAAACTCAGTAGACCCTTCTAGACCTTACAAAGAGTATTTGAAGCTCCATGTACTGTAATAAAAAACTTTCATGGAACACCTGGAACGTCAAAGACCATTATAGAAGTTCGCAAAGAGTATTTAAAGCTCCAAATATCCTTCTGAAAGCTTACAAAAAGCAACTGAGGCTACCAAAACTCTTTAGGAAGCTTACAAGGAGTGCTTAAACCTCAAAATATTCTTCTGGGAGATGAAAAAGTGTTTGAGACTCCAGATATCCTTTTAAATGCTTGCAAAAAGCAGAAGTTCCCAAAACCCACTGGAAGCATACTAAAAAGGATCTCAGACTTTAAACATCCTCCCGGAACACAGGAAAAATATTTGAAGCTCCGAAGACTTGCAAAAAATAACATCTGCTGTTGCAGAGTTTCTGAAATTACAAAAGTACACCAATAGATGGGTGACCAAGAGTTGCTTAACTTCGCTGCAAAGAATTCGTGCAGAGCAATAACAATTGCAGAAATAACAGGACATGGCCTCGTTCTGACTCACTATTCTTCATCGGTAATATCAAAATGGCTTAATAATCGCTACATAACAGGGCAGGTATTTCCTTCGTGGAATTAAAAGACAAAAACGATAAAAGGGAAATAACAGCAGGGATAAAGAACAGAGAGTAAATGCGTAACAGTAACAAAGAAGAACTGAATTGGTTAGACCGTTAGATATCATTATCATTATCATTGTTATTATTATTATTATTATGGAAACAAGAACTGCCAAAATCTATCTTCGCTACTAAAGTGTTCTAACCTGTCTTACTATTATTAATATTATAATTAATAATAACTAATAGGGGTGGACTAATGAATGAGAACTACTACTACCACTACTACTATTACTACTACTACTACTATTACTACTACAACTACTACTAATACTATTACTACTAATACTACTACTACTACTACTACTACTACTACTACTAATAATAATAATAATAATGAAAATAACAATAATAATTATAGCGAAAAAAAAAAAAACTAAATAACTGAGATAAAAAATAAAGTCAATCGAATTTATTATTTCTGTGGATTGGGAACAAGTAGTAGGGAAAGGAGTAGATGAGGAGGGAGGTGAGGGAGTGCAAAGGGGGAGTAGGGGAATGGAGTGGGAGGTAAAATGGGGGTAGGAGGTGGGAGGTTAATAAGGCACTGGTAGAGATGATGGGAGGCACTTCACTCCTCGAGAGAAAGTAGCAAAAGGAAGCGAGAGAGAGAGAGAGAGAGAGAGAGAGAGAGAGAATTCGTTCATCCGTTCTTGTGATGTATCGCAGAGACATAGACAGACAGACAAACAAGAAGCTGCCTAAAAAAATGACCTAACTTCCATGAGCTTCTTTTCCATGGGAAAAATATAGTTTTTGGGAACAGTCCCATCTTGTTTACCAATTAAAACAAAGGGAAAAAGAGACGTGTCAGACAGGAATCACTTCATGTACATGCCAGGTTCCCGGAAACACGTCCTGTACATGTATAGGCTACACAAACGGAAGGAAAGCAGAATAAAACTGATCTGATTGTTTAGGTTAAGAAAACGGACAAAAATACTTTGACCTCTCTCTCTCTCTCTCTCTCTCTCTCTCTCTCCTCCACTTGATGAGAAAGCGAAAAACATGAGTACATATACAGTACATATATATATATATATATATATATAGATAGATAGATAGATAGATAGACAGATAGATAGATAGACATAGATAGATAGATAGATAGGTAGAGATAGATATTTATCTTTCCTATCACGTTAGGCGGCAACCAATCGGGAAGGATAATCGCCTACAAATTGTCAAAACTGCCGTGTAGTAGTTAGGAAAGGGGGAGGGTTGAGAAGGTTTGAACCTGTGTATGTGCGTTTGTGTGCATAGCTATTTAAATATTTAGCCGTAATTTTTGCTGGGTCACATACACTTGTGGCTATTAATCCTCTAAATGAAAAATGGAATTTGACTGTATGTACAGTAAGTATATATATAT
>NC_090741.1:34356597-34361597 GCF_036898095.1 Palaemon carinicauda | reverse complement strand
GAGCTCCAACAGGGAAAATAGCCCAGTGAGCAAAGAAAACAAGGAAAAATATCCTAAGAACAGTAACAATATTAAAATAAATATCTCCTATATAAACAATAAAAACTTCAACAAAACATGAGGAAGAGAAACTAGATAGAACAGTGTGCCCGAGTGTACCGTCAAGCAAGAGAACTCTAACCCAAGACAGTGGAAGACCATGGTACAGAGGCTATAGCACTACCCAAGACTAGAGAACAATGGTTTGATTTCGGAGTGTCTTTCTCCTAGAAGAGCTGCTTACCATATCTAAAGAGTCCCTACTACCCTTAGGAAGAAGAAAGTGGCCATTGAACAATTACATTGCAGTAGTTAACCCCTTGGGAGAAGAATTGTTTGGTAATCTCAGTGTTGTCAGATGTATGAGCACAGAGAAGTATATGGAAAGAATAGCCCAGACAATTCGGCGTGTGTGTGTAGGAAAAGGGAAAATGAACCGTAACCAGAGAGAAGGATCAAATGTAGTATTGCCTGGCCAGTCTAAGGACCCTATAACTCTCTAGCGGTAGTATCTTATATATATATATATATATATTATACATATATATATATAAATAAATGAATAAATCTAAGGATATATATATATATATATATATAAATTTTTTATACGTATATGTTGAGTTTTTTACAGCACAAAGAGTGCAAAGACGACTCACCGGTTGACATATAATGTATAAATAGTAAACATATAGTACAAAAACAATATATAACAAATAATAAGCAAGAAGAGAGAAATATACCTCGAACCCAACCTACCCAAACACACACATACACACACACACACACACACACTTATCCGCATTAAACCTGCCACATCACAGCACAAGTATCGTTAATAAATGAATAGTAATTCAAATCACGTGTGACTAAGCTTCTCTGTGATAGAATTCACACGAATATGATGAACTTTGGTTAAAATAAGAAAATAAAAAAAAAATAAAAGAAAGAGTAAGAAGATAAGGTGATCATGGGCGATATTCATAAAGAAAAGGATATGCTTATACTTGCAAAATATGAAGGAAATCCTTCTACTTGTATTCATAAACATTTCAAGCCAAAGCTTCTACTTTTAGAGCAAAAGCATATCCTTATAATCACATAAAAGTAAATGGTTATACATAAAGAAGACCCTTTACTTCATATAAAGAGCATATGCTTCGAAAAAGCTGAGTCTGGTTAGTAGCAGACTGCAGTTCGAAGAGAAAGGTTCTTCTGTCCGATTCTCAGCACGATGGTAGATTTTGTGGATGTGAGGCATGTTAAACAATACATGCCCCCGTTTACCCACACTTGATCGTGATTTCAAGATGTTATTCCGTTTTGAAGAACAAAATGTACAGTGGCTTGCGGACAGATATCTTGTCCACACCTGGAATCTCGATGAAATATCAAGGTTAAGCCATAACTTGGTGATATGCATTTTACATTTGCTTTTGCATGTAGAAACAGTTGGGAGAATACGAAGGCTGCTGTATTTAGGGATGTATGTATGTACAAACAGTATATATGTATGTATGTATATGTATGTATGTATATATATATAATTTATATATATGTATATATAATATATATATATATGTGTGTGCATGTGTGTGTGTGTGTGGTGTGTGTGTACAGTACATGCAAATATACTGTATTCATATAATATATAAATATAGTTTACTGTATATATACATATATATATTATAAATATTATATATATATTATATATATGTATATGTATGTATATATTATATATATGTATATGTATGTCTATATATGTATATATATACATCGTATAAATATACATATATACACAGAATATTCATATACTGCAAAAGCTTATATACATGCATGTATATATACATATATAAACTATATATATAATATATATATATAATATATATATATATATATATCGATTCGTACCAGAAATAGATTGTTGTAAATCCCAAACCTGAAATAATTTAGCTGAAATCAACTATTTCAATTCGGTTTGCTTTAAACCTCAATTACCCTTCGCCCTTCGTCCGGGTATCTTAAAGTTTCCTTCAAACTGCAAAGTTGAGCGTTTAGCGTCTTCAAAACTTTTCAAACTCAAATCCATAAATCAAATCACGCAGTTTATTATTATTATTATTATTACTATTATTATTGTTGTTGTTGTTGTTGTTGTTGTTGTTATTATAAAACAAGAATGGAATTTTTTCGCGAGTCCTAAAAGAATTCGGAAGAAAATCTCGGAATTCCAAATGGCTTCAGAAGAAATAGCCATAGACTTAGCATGGAATTCTGAATGCCTCCAGAACGGAATCTCAGAACGGTATCGGAAGAAAACTTTCCCTGATTTCCAAATGGCTTCAGAAAAAATAGCCATAGACTTAGCTTGGAATTCTGAATGCCTCCAGAACAGAATCTCAGAACGGTTTCGGAAGAAAACTTTCCCGAATTTCCAAAAGTCTTCAAAGGACATAGCCGTATACTTAACATGGATTTCTGAATGACTCCAGAACTGAAATTTCCAGGAGCAGTCCTGAACAACTCCTCCCCGAGCTTCAAATGACTTCTGAAGACCTGATCTTCATTTTTTCAAACGTAGCCTGCAACACCTCACATGATCTGTATGTAGCTGGCGAAATCTAACCAAGGAATTGCGCATCAATAGGATTAAGAGGAAATGAGTTGATGACTGGAAGAAGGATTTCACTTAACTCACAGAGATCGCGTTCTGGCGGAATAGGAAGCTGCCGGTAAGAATTATGTGTTACGTCTTCGGAACACCATCAACTACAGACGGTTTTGGTTGCTGCCGAGGTTGACGATCGTTCGTTTTATATCGCCCGACCTATAGAAAGACACTGGATCTTCCGTTGGTAGCTGAGCTTTGAAGATCATAATGTATGCGCCTTGAAAGATCCTTTGCTTTGGCTTTTGCGACGATGTCTTATTAAAGGAGACTCTTGGAAAAAGTACGAGGCTTTGTATCGGTGCAAAAACGGATTGCGGGGAATGAGGATGGAGGCAGAATGGTTCAACTGAACGGTGAGTGACGTATAGTTCTTCAACAGGATTGTCCCAAAATTCGCCATTGAAGTAAGGACATACCCAGACGACATTGGTAAATATATCATGTTGCTCGTCATTTACTTTGGCATGATAGTGTATGTGGAGAAATCGATAGTATTCATCTCTTTACTCATTGCCAAGATAGGTAAAGAATAAATGCCTTCGATTTCCCTGAGGAATCTGACGAAGTGAGGACTCGCGGCACTGAAATCTCTTTTGAAATCTAGAAGGACACTGACGAACTAAGGAAAAGAGACAATGAAATCTCGAAAGAAACATATAATCTAATGAAAGAAGATCTTGAAAACTAGAAAACAGAAGAGAACAGCGAAGAGGAGCCTCTAATGCCAGAGGTAAGACACCTAAAAATAGAGAGCCTCTAATGCTAGAAGTAAGGCACCTCAAAATATAGATCGAAGACCCTCTAATGCTAAAAGTATGGAACCTAGAAATATATGTCAAAGAACTTCTAATACTAGAGGTGTGGGAGCTAAAGAGAGAGGTCAAAGAACTTCTAATGTTAGAGGTGTGGGAGCTATAAAGAGAGGTCAAAGAACTTCTAATGCTTGAGGTAAGGGAGCTGAAAAGAGGTCAAAGAACTTCTAATGCTAGAGGTGTGGGAGCTAAAAGAGGTCAAAGAACTTCTAATGCTAGAGGTGTGGGAGCTAAAAAGAGGTCAAAGAACTTCTGATGCTAGAGGTGTGGGAGCTAAAAAGAAGTCAATGAACTTCTAATGCTAGAGGTGTGGGAGCTAAAAAAGAGGTCAAAGAACTTCTAATGCTAGAGGTGTGGGAGCTAAAAAGAGGTCAAAGAACTTCTAATGCTAGAGGTGTGGGAGCTAAAAAGAGGTCAAAGAACTTCTAATGCTAGAGGTGTGGGAGCTAAAAAGAGGTAAAAGAACTTCTAATGCTAGAGGTGTGGGAGCTAAAAAGAGGTAAAAAAAAAAACTTCTAATGCTAGAGGTGTGGGAGCTAAAAAGAGGTCAAAGAACTTCTAATGCTAGAGGTGTGGGAGCTAAAAAAGAAGTCAAAGAACTTCTAATGCTAGAAGTGTGGGAGCTAAAAAGAGGTCAAAGAACTTCTAATGCTAGAGGTGTGGGAGCTAAAAAGAGGTCAAAGAACTTCTAATGCTAGAGGTGTGGGAGCTAAAAAGAGGTCAAAGAACTTCTAATGCTAGAGGTGTGGGAGCTAAAAAGAAGTCAAAGAACTTCTAATGCTAGAAGTGTGGGAGCTAAAAAGAAGTCAAAGAACTTCTAATGCTAGAGGTGTGGGAGCTAAAAAGAGGTCAAAGAACTTCTAATGCAAGGGGTGTGGGAGCTAAAAAGAGGTCAAAGATCTTCTAATGCAAGAGGTGTGGGAGCTAAAAAGAGGTCAAAGAACTTCTAATGCAAGGGATGTGGGAGCTAAAAAGAGGTCAAAGAACTTCTAATGCTAGGTGTGGGAGCTAAAAAGAGATCAAAGAAACTTCTAATGCAAGGGGTGGGGGAGCTAAAAAGAGGTCAAAGAACTTCTAATGCAAGGGGTGGGGGAGCTAAAAAGAGGTCAAAGAACTTCTAATGCAAGGGGTGGGGGTTAGATGTCGCCAGTGAGACTTTGGGGAAGGCGCGGCGGCGTCTGTGTTCTTTCTGATGCGTAAACTTAATTAAATACAAGTAAAAACAGGGCATTACATACGTATTACAAATACTAAACTCTTTCTTATCTTGACAGTACAAATGAAATCTTACAAGTTCCAACATGTAACTAAGCGCTCCCGAAACACGAGTCAACCTTTTACTTCTGCTTGGAGGATATCCTCGCAAGTAAAAGGTAATCATTATGAATATGGAAAGAAAGATTTGCTTATACTTCTACCTTTTGCTTCAGAGAATTACCTTGTACTTCTACCTTATGCTTACAAGGATATCCTTCATTTTT
>NC_090741.1:34349143-34353597 GCF_036898095.1 Palaemon carinicauda | reverse complement strand
ATGATAATGCATTCTTTATTTAAACTGCCATATTCTCATATCAGTTCTACCATTGACTCGGGTGCGCATGCGCCTTGGATGTCATCTGCGCAGGTAAGATCCTATTGTGAAAGGAAATTAAGAGGAGAGCTGCATAAGAAAGAGAGAGAGAGAGAGAGAGAGAGAGAGAGAGAGAGAGAGAGAGAGAGAGAGAGAGAGATAAGAACCTTAAAAAAAACGCAAGAAATGAAGCAAAAAAATTGGAAAAATATTTCACTCCAAAAAAAGTTGCTGTCACCCTCCACTATCCCCTCCTCCTCCTCCTCCTCCTCCTCCTCAACATCAAGTATTAGGGTTTGTGGGAGAGGGTAGTAGGGGGTGGGTAGGCCCGGCGGTTCAATGACCGTATCTGACCTCATCGTGCGGCACTTTTGGGCACTTGCCAGCAGGTCCCACCGGAAGTGACTTTTGTTTGTATAGATAGAGAGATAGATAGATACATGAATAGATAGATAGATAGCTTTCTGGGCTGTAGCAACTGCTTACGATTGCTAGGTTCAAGGGCGGTTTTTGCCGACCACCCACCTGTTCACCTAGTTGTAAATAAAAGCAAACTAAGGTTAGGAAAAGTGTTGGTCTTGCAAGTTCAGCCCCTAAAGAATTACACACATACATACATACATACATACATATATATATGTAAATATATATAAATATATATATATATATATATATATATATATATTATATATATATATATTATATATATATCTACATAATTATTATTATTATTATTATTATTATTATTATTATTACTAGCTAAACTACAACCCTAGTTAGAAAAACAGAATGCTGGAAGCCCAAGGGCTCGAAGAGGGAAAATAGTTCAGTGAGAAAAGGAAATAAGGATGTAAATAAACTATAAAAGATCAATATACTATATATATATAATATTTTATATATATATATATATATATATATGTATATACATATATATATATATATGTATATATATATATATATATATACATACAGATTGAGGCATAGTAACTAAAACAATACTACGTAGTGTAGTGTTAACCTATGCAAATGGCATTGGTCACATGACGATAAGAACTCTGTATGACTTCAAAAAAAAAAGCTCAGAATCTGGACTGTTGCCTATTGTTGCAATTGAACTCCTGGGACCTCGTGTCTTTTGTTGTTGTTGTTGTTGTTGTTGTTGTTGTTATTGTTGCTTCATCAATGTGAGATGTTTCTTGTTCTTGCTGCTTGGTTGCACATTTGAATGTCTAGTGAGATGTTAATCTTCTTAAAATATCTGGAGGCACAGAATATTGAAATTTTCTACTTAAGCATTTACTTAGCCTTATATTTCCATAGATTAACAAGGAAAATATGATCTTTATAAACCTTTATTTTCAATGGATTAACAGATTTGACTTGAGGAAAACATGATCATTATGATGATAAAATGAATTTTGAAATTTTCTCTCGATTCCTTTACCTAGCCATAATTTTTAATAGATTGACAGATTTGACTTGAGAAAATATGATCTTTATAATGATAAAGGGAATTTATTTAGGTTTGTCGATTATCAAGTAACCGAAAGTTTACTATCATATGTACTAAAGAAATTGATTAACAAATACATACCATAAAATACCCTTACCATAATCTGAGAACCTATGCCTATAGTAACAAGGCTAATGAGGAATAAACAATATTAGAAATATGTTTAGATGTAAACAGCTCTTCTAGGAGAAAGGTACTTCAAAATCAAAACGTTGTTCCCTAGTTTTGGGTAGTGTTATGGCCTCTGTACCATGGTCTTCCACTGTCTTGGGATAGAGTTCTCTTGCTCAAGGGTACACTCGGGCACACTATTTTATCTGATGTCTCTTCCTCTTCTTTTTATTTCAAGTTTATATATGAAAGATATATTTTAATTTTGTTATTGTTCATAAAACACTTTATTTTAGTTGCTCATAACTTCTCTCGAAGTTTATTTGTTTCTTTATTTCCTTTCCTCACTGGGCTATTTTCCCTGTTGGAGCTCTTGTAATTATAGCATCCAGTTTTTCCAACTAGGGTTGTAGCTTAATTAATCATCATCATAATAAAAATAATAATAATGATAATAATAATAATAATAATGATAATAATAATAATAATAATAATAATAATAATAATAATGATAATAATAATAATAATAATAATATCTAAGGCTATTTTATGATTGTCTTACTGTTTCCTAAATTACACTAGATGTTAGTTACTGGACCTTTTAATATATTCCAATCCACCCGTCACATCTAACCGTTATCTTTTACCGCTCGCCAAAATTTGGTATTGTCAACAAAGCCGGTTTGAACTAACGGGGATTAGCTATAAAGACTGGCAGGTTTTAGCCTTTTTAAAGATGGATGCATTGGCCTCCTTATTCTGCATCTTCTCTTTTTTCAATTAAAATCCCGTTTCAATAAATAGCTTTTGCTACTTGAAGAAAAGAGATTAGCTCACCAAATTGTAACTGGGCTCCACAAGGCACTAGAAGAGTTGGAAGACCCAAGCCTACATGGTCGAGTTGTATGAAGCTTGAAGTAGGAGATGACGAATGGTGAAGTATTGAATTAAAAGCTGAAGACAGAGACGACTGGGGAAATCTAACCGACGCTCTTTGCGTCAATAGACATAGGAGAAGATGAGGATGACTTAAACTTGTATTTGAAGTGCATTTTACCGCAAATATCATACATTCGCATGAATATTAATATCTCTAATAAAAAACAAAAATTTTTCAATCAGTGATATTCCTGATTACGGTACTGCCATCATGCGAGTGACTGGTATATGGTATATCAATAAACGAATAAGAGACAGACAACTACAAACAAAAACTAACTTCATGAGAAACGAGTTTCTGAATCATTTTGGCAGATTAAGAACTTTCATAAATGTTTCTATTGTGTTCATTGATATGAACAACATTGCCTCATTATATATATATATATATATATATGTATATATATATGTGTGTGTGTATATATAAATATATATATATATATATGTATATATATATATATATATACATATATATATATATATATATATTCCTAAAAGCCATATATTATATCCCTTCTAATATCTGGATTCTCTCTACCTCGGGATCAGAGACCCAAGGGAAATCAACTTAAAGATAATATATATATATATGTATATATGTACATATATATATATATATATATATATACATATATATATATATATATATGGATAAATATTTTCCATATTGGTGAGTTTTACTGTGACATTGTATGAATTTTCTTCACTCTATCACACCTATTGAAAATCCTTGATTATTGCGCTTTTTTTTTTTATTGTTGGATTTCTTGTGAGTCTGTAGTTGAGGGAGAAATGTCACGAACATACAAACATAGAGTAAAGTATATATATATATATATATATACTGTATATATATATATATATATATATCTATATATATACATAAATATATATATATCATAAATATATATATATATATATATATACATAAATATATATATATACACATAAATATATATATATATATATACACACATAAATATATATATATATATATATATATATATATATATATATATATCTATCTATCTATATATATATACTGTATATATATACTTGTATATATGTATATATATACATAAATATATATATATACATAAATATATATATATATATATATACATACTGTATATATTATATAAATATAATATATATATATATATATATATATAAGATAAGGAAGAATATATGTAAACAAAGGTATTAGTTCTTTCAGATTGCCTCTCATTATAGACTACTGTTAAGTCAGCCCCGCGACCTTGTATCCGATACTTATACGCGTACGTGACATAATTTGGAACCATTTTACGCGTGACATAAGTTGGAACACCTTCTGTAAGTGCCTGAGAGAGAGAGAGAGAGAGAGAGAGAGAGAGAGAGAGATTTAGTTTGCCAAGGTTATTTTCCATCATTTACTTAATCTTCCCACAATTGAAAAACCTTTTTTTTTTTTGTTGTTGTTGCGTAATTGATGGTAATGTCAGGTACGCTACTTTCAGTATCACGTTTTTAAACGTCTGCGGTAAGAGATGAAAGCAGTTCCAGAAATTATTATTATTATTATTATTATTATTATTATTATTATTATTATTATTATTATTATTATTATTATTATTATAACAGAATTACGCAATTTCTATTTTCTCTATTCGTATTTTACTCTGAAATTTATCTTACGCAAAAAAATGGGACATTGCAATAGACTTTTATAGACGATGGTCAGTCTTACACATCCAAAGACACAAGGAGGTCAAAAGCCAAAATAACCCTTAGAAATAAGCTGCATAAGGACCATATGAAGAGGTCATTCGACAAGCTCAAGTGGCCCTCATGAATGGGGATTATAAGG
>NC_090741.1:34224143-34346643 GCF_036898095.1 Palaemon carinicauda | reverse complement strand
GCCTTTCCCTTTTTTTTTTTTTTTTTTTTGTTTCTTCCTTAAGTGAAAAAGAGAAAAAGTGGAATTTCTTCTTTGGTTTCAATCTGTCCCAAAATAGGTTGGAAGTTTTGATATATTTGATCAGTAAGTGATTTCACCACGGGCTGCATGATTGCAAGAGCCCGTGCTTCGCCAAAATAAGTGCCAGGTGATCTGCATTAAGAAGTAATCTCATTTTATAATGTTTGTTTAAATGCCAGGGTTCGTCCCGTTTATTTATTTATTTATTTTTTTTTTTTTGCATCTGAGCATCATGTGTTATTATTATTATTACTATTTTTATTATTATTATTATTATTATTATTATTATTATTATTATTATTATTATTATTATTATTATTATTATTATTATGTAGCAACCCTGAAAATAGAATTGTCCGTAGAATCGAGAAATTGGACAAGAAATTGAATTCTGCAGATGCAGCCATAGTATTCAACTCCACCTGTTTGAAGGAGGGTCTCCTACCAAGATATTATTATTATTATTACTATTATTATTATTACTATTTTTATTATTATTATTATTATTATTATTAGCTAGACTATAGCCCTAGTTGGAAAAGCAAGATGTTAGAAGCCCAAGGACTCCAACAAGGAAACATAGGCCAGGAAACAAGAAAATAAATAAACTACAAGAGAAGAATAAACAATCAAAATAAAATATTTCTAGAACAATAATAATAATAAATTAGATCCTTCACATATAAACTATAAAAACTTTGAAATAACAAGAGGAAGAGAAGATATCTATTGTCTCTCCAACTGTCTCAATTTGAAAAAACACAATGATTAACTTCAGCATCAAAAAATGAACCGCTGGTGGCCAAGAATACCAGACGACAAAAAAGTAAAAAAGAAAAAAAAATTAAGTTTATTTAACTTGTAGACCATAACATGAAAAATGTACCTTTATATAAAGAAGATTTTGAAGAGTTATACATAACTTTCCAGACTATTCCCTACCATGGTTTGTTAGCTAACTGTTCTCACTCTTGTTTCACCCATTTTCTTATCACGTAAAAAGAAATCTATGTATATGTGTATATATATATAAATATATATATATATATATATATATATATTTATATATATATAAGTATATATATATATATATATATATGAGAGAGAGAGAGAGAGAGAGAGAGAGAGAGAGAGGGTGCTGTCTTGTATTACGAGGTGAACTGAACTAAATAACTAAGAAATTGCTGTCCATCAGCCGCGACCGTAATAGACGAGAGAGAGAGAGAGAGAGAGAGAGAGAGAGAGAGAGAGAATTTTGTCTGTGTCAATACCAGATGCTGGTAACCCTTCAGTTCTCATCCAATCTTATAGAGATGAGGTATCTGTGACCTACCACAGTCGACCACCACTGAATACGCAGTGCCCTTCTCAGGTCTTTCTTGAAATGGGTCCAAATTCGTTCCTATCCCACGACTCAAAGTGTCCACAAAACAATGTTATTTTTATATTAACCCAAAGTATAAAGTGCAGTAGCTGGGGTGGTCAAATTCCTATAGTATTCTAGGAATAGAAGCAACACCTGAATTCTTATGGTTAAAGGTTTGAAGGTTTAAATCCGCTCATGAATGGCAGAGACA
Organism: Palaemon carinicauda; assembly: GCF_036898095.1. NCBI lineage: Eukaryota > Metazoa > Arthropoda > Malacostraca > Decapoda > Palaemonidae > Palaemon > Palaemon carinicauda. The sequence goes on along the minus strand of NC_090741.1, from coordinate 34,345,006 downwards.
AGGGACAGTGACATTGCCCTAGCTACTAGCTGGACAATGCCCTAGAGACTGGCTATATATACATGTGATCAGCTCCCAAACCTCCTCTCCACGTAAGCTATGACCAGGGAGGGTCAGGCAATGGCTGTTGATGACTCAGCAGGTAGACCTATAGGCTCCCTCAAACCCCCTATCCTGAGCTCACAAGGATGGTGAGGTTGCATACACTAAAGAAACTAACGAGTTTGATGGAACTCGAACCCCAGTATGCATATCATCTGGCAAGGACGTTTCCAATATGCCACCATAACGAAGATCAGTAAATTATGCCAATTAAGGAGTTTATAAAGCTTTCGTATTGGCTACTTCATCCTCAGGTGCACAGTGGTTAGCTTCAGGGAAAGGTCTGCAAGTAAATTTTGCCAAACTTATAGTTTTGGTAGACATTTCAGAATCTATCAGCTCTGGAGAACGAGGCACATTTTGGAAGTTGTTTGATACAGTAAGAGTAAAAAGTCTGAACTTAGAGACGGTTCATACAACAAAAATTGCCAGTAAGGGAGTTTTGATGGAAGTTTTTGATGTATGTATGAATGTGCTGTACTCATTCAGATTGGGAGGTGGAAGTGGGTAGGACAGACCAGACACAGTTGCTTTTTATTTATCCAAAAGGCTTTGGGTAGTTTGATGGTTCGTACAACACTAGACTTAATGCTGCCAGTTTAAGTTAGTACAGTAATTAGTCTGCAAGGTAAAGTTGCCTCCCATGTCATTTTTAGTAATTTTTGATTGGTCGTATTAAAAATTATAGGGTGCAGTTGCCGCGAAAGAAATTTTGATGGATTTTATGATTGGTCATTTTGAAAGTCAAGGTAAAGTTGCCATGATGTAAATTTGACCAGCATTTATTATTGGTCTTTTTAAAAAGTATAAGGGGAAGTTGCCAAGGATGTAATTTTGACGGACAATTTTGATTGGTCCTTTTAAACGGAGTATAGTAAAGTTGCCAGTCATGGATTTAATTTTGACTGCCATTTTTGATTGGTCATTTTAAACAGTTTATGTGACGTCATCATCTACCATCGTGTTAGGCCACTCGGAACCTAACACGTACGATACGGCCTATTCGCCAGGCTACTACAATGCCTCGCTTCTCTCTGGGGCCAGTACGAACAGTAGCCTTTACTACGAGAGTGCCAAAATAAGGAGCATATTCTATGAGGGAGATGAGAACGAAGCCCAGGAGATCAGCCTCTTTGTGGAAGGTTTGTTCACCCTATTTATGTTTGTTTGTTGCAGGCCCCATACTTTTGACAGTGTCTTTTCAGTGTTGTGCTTCTTAGGTAGTGATTGTTTTTGTGGTTTTGAATACCATCTAGCTGGGTATTAGAATCCCATATGTAAATAAATTTTTCGTACATGAAAAAATTGATGTTTTGAGAGTTTTTACCTTCAGTGTGGATGTACAGTAGAATACCAAAGTAATGACAAAGACTAAATCATCTAATTTGTTGAATATAATGCAGACAGTTATCCATCCAAACTCTAATACTGACAAGGAGGTCCATGTTACATTTACATAACGCCTCAGTATTTACAGTATTTGCCCCCCCCCCCCCCCATCCCCCAAATGCCTTTGGTTACCCAGTCATGCATTACTGAGCATTGTCTTCACCAACCTTCCATTCTTCCAACATTCTTTTCCCTTGCATCCTTCCTTTTCCTTTTCTTCCTCTAGTTCTCCTTTCTTCCTCTCTACACCCCCTTTTTCTTTCTACCTCTTTTTTCCTTTGTTTTCTCTTTATCTCCCTTTTCCCCTTTTTCCTTTTTACCTCTCGTTTCACTTTATCTCTCCTATTTCCTCTACCTCTCATTTTTTTTCTTATCTTTTTAATTTGTTCCTATCATTTTTTCCCTATGTCTCCTTTTTCCCCTTTTTCTTTTTACCTCTCCTTTCTCTTTATCTTTCCTATTTCCTCTACCTCTCATTTTTTCCTCTCTTTATCTCATTTTTCCTCTCCTTTTTTCTCTATCTCTCCTTTTCCCATTTTTTTCTTTTTACCTCTCCTTTCTCTTTATCTCTACTTCTCATTTTTCCTCTCTACCACCATGCATTTTCTCTTCACCTCTCCAATTTCCCTTTTACCTCTCATTCTTTTTTCTCTACCTTTCATTTTTTCCTCTCCACCTCTCTTTTTTTTTATTCTACTTCGGCTTTTTCTTCTTTACATCTTCATTTCTCTTTTGTCCTCACACTACTCCTCTATCTCTTTTCCCTCATCTCTTTGCATCTCCTCTTCATCATTCTTTCCATATCTTAAATTTTACACATCTCCCTTACTTCCTTCCTCTTAATATTCCATCACTACTATTCTCCTCTCGTCTTATCTACCTCCAATCTATTTCCCTTACATTTTCTTTATTTATGTATCATTTTCTCAACCCTCTTCTTCCTTGCTCTCTTCCTTCTTCCTCGCACTCTCCCTTCTTTCTCATTCCGCTCCTTTCTTATTCTCCCTTCTTTCTCGTTCTCCATCCTGTCTTGTTCCCTCCTTTCTCATTCTCCCTTTTATCTCTCCCTCCTGTCTCATTCCCTCCTTTCTCATTTTCCCTCCTGTCTCATTCCCTCCTTTCTCCTTTTCCCTCCTGTCTCATTCCCTCCTTTCTCATTTTCCCTCCTTTCTCATTCTCCCTCTGTCTCCTTCCCTCCTGTCACATTTTCCCTCCTTTCTCATTCTCCCTCCTTTCTCATTCTCCCTCCTTTCTCACTCCCTCTTCTTCTCCTCCTCCCACCCCACCCTTCCTTATCCATACGGGAACACCAAGGTTGGACATCTCATACCCTTATGTACAAACTCCTCCCTTGTAAAGGAACGAGGGGCCACTGACGCAATAACTTTTAAAAAGATCTTCCTCATTTATGATCTCCCGACTGTTGCTTGGTGTCTACAAGGGCAATTTAAATGCGTACACCAGGTAATTATCCTCTATTGTAAAATTTCATGTTTGTTGTGTATAGTATATGTAATATTTCAAGTGTCACGGAACTGTATTAATGTCTCAAGCAAATTCTTATGTTTATTTCTGTATCCTTAAATCGTATCTGGATTGTGTTTAAACTTTATTTTTCACTTTTATGGTGAAGTCTTTATTAAAGGTAATTATGTATTAAGTAAAGGTGTAAGTATTCATATACATGTTTCAAGTGTCAAGGAACTCTATTAATGTCTCAAGTAAATCCTAATGTTTATTTCTGTATCCGTAAGTTATCTCTCGATTGTGTTTAAACGTTAAATTTTACTTTTATGGTGAAGTCTTTATTAAAGGTACTTATGTATAAAGTGAAGGTGTAAGTATACATATACATGTGTGTCTTTTTAAGTTATCAAGTGTTCAGAAAAGGTGTTTACGTTTCAGGCAAAGTTTCAGGTGTTATATGCTTTTAAGCAATGTGCTAAAGACAGGTAAGTTTGCGTCATTATGCAAATATTGATATACTGTTGTAATGTCACGCTTGCATGTTCAAGGCTTAATGGTAATTAGCGTAATTTTAATGCAAGGATAATCACCATCTACATATGCATGTGCATTCTGGGTATGTCATTGCATTTAAATTCTATTGTTTACTTGTTTTGTTGTTGAATTCATGATGGAATTAATGGTGAAATTGCAGATATTTTCTTATCCATTCTTCACATTTAATGTCTTATTGGTGAATTATTCATGTTAGAATCTGAATTAATGTTTTTTTTTCCTTTCTCACACAGGTCTTTTCATATTGCAAGACTTTTATAACAATAGCAGTTAAAGGATACAATTCAACGTAATCATGATTTATAGCTGTTTCGGATCCCCGGAATAATTATCGTTATAACAATCCTTATTATTATTCCAGGAGGTGATTCAGACGACGAGGATAACGCCACAGGGCATTACGAAGCCATTTACGAGGTCATTAATCCGGCAGAGGACGGCCACCAGTGTGACGAACAGGATTCGGATGATTCGTTCGAATCTGATGATTCGAATGATGCTTACACCAGGCTTAGACCGCAGGTGAGTTGCCCTTCAAAGCTTCACGAGGGGTTCAAAACACCTAGGAGTTTTGCAGCTCTGAAGTGGTTTTAAAACACTGAGGGGCTTATAGGCTCTGAAATGGTGACATTCTGTGTGGGGGTTTACAGCTCTGAAATGTCAAAGTACTGAAGGCGTTAGAGGCTCTGAAATGGCTTTTATGCCCTGAGCCACTTAAAGGCTCTGCAATGACACCAAATGATGAAGGGCTCTAAGGTTCTGAAGAAGGCTTTGCGGTTCTGAATTGGTTTAAAGCCATGAAGGGCTTAGAGGCTCTGAAATAATTTCAAAGGGTGAAGGGATTTGAGGCCTTAAAGTGGCTTTAAAGTACTGAGGAGTTGGAGTTTCTAAATTGGCTCCAAAGTATAAATGCTCTGATTCGATTCCAGAGTACCACAGGGTTGCAAAGCTCTGAAATAGTTTTATATTTCAAAGAGTTCCTTGGCTCCGACTTGCAGCGTTTCTTCAACTCCCTCGCTGCGTCCACATTTTAGTCTTCTACTATACTACCATTCTTGGTTCCTTTCTTCCCACCTTATTAGCCACATTGGCCAACTGCAATGTTTGCTCCCAATGGCACATCAACACCTTATGGCACAAATTCATAAACCCAATCCAACTCATTCAGTTCACTGGCAGCATCTCTCAGTTGTGACATATTTTGGTATGTCCTTTTTGTTTCGAGACATGTCCCTATAGTCTTATTACATTTATGCATATGGGCTTTCTTCCCAGTTATCTAGTTTCTGGATAGTGGTTGACAGTTCCAATGTATTTCAGTGGGTATTTTCTTCATTTCATCTACTGTATATTCCAGACCAGTTGCAGCTCGCGTTGAGTTACTGTAGAACTGCCGCACCTCCATCTCCACTCGATATTATCAATAATATTAATATAATGAGTCATTTATCTTTAATTCTTTCTTTATTATTATTATTATTATTATTATTATTATTATTATTATTATTATTATTAAAAACTAGGCTATAATCCTAGTTGGAAAAGCAAGAGACTCCAAGCCCTTCCTGAAGCTTAATTTTAGTAGTCATTCCCCTGTTAATAAAAAAAATAAAAAATTCCTTATTGAGAAAGCTTTGTAAGATTTTTGGTGATCAATCTATTCTGAAGAAGTGTTTTAATTCTTTCATTTTACCTTGTTTCGAGTATTGTTCTCCTGTCTGTTCTTCAGCTGCTGATTCTCATCTTAATTTGTTGGACAGGAAATTATGGTCTATTAAATTTCTTATTCCTGATCTAGATATTAATCTCTGCCACCGTCGATCAATTAGTTCGTTATGCATGGTGCTTAAGATTTTTCACAATTCTGACTATCCTTTACATTTAGATCTTCCCGCACAGTACCATCCTGTTCATAATACTAGGTATGCAGTTAATTTCTAATAGTCAGCCCTTCTCCATCATGAGGCTCAATACTATACAGTATTCTAGTTTTATTCCAGCTGTGACTAAGTTGTGGAATGATTTTTCATATTGGGTAGTTGAATCAGTAGAACTTCAAATGTTTTTATGTGGTACAGGCTGACATAAATCTCTTTTTATAGTTTATAGAATGAAAGATCTGTTTTAATGTTGTTACTGTTCTTAAAATATTTCATTTTAATTGTTCATGACTTTTCATATAGTTTATTTATTTCCTCATTTCCTTTCTTCACCGAGCTATTTTTCCCTGTTGGAGCCCTTGGACTTATAGCATCCTGCTTTTCCAACTAGGGTTGTAGCTTATCTAGTAATAATAATAATAATAATAATAATAATAATAATAATAATAATAATAATACAGAACTTTGTGCTTCACAGTTTCAGCAACTTTGTGTTTGTCTGTTATGTGCATGCTCATATTTCTGAGCTAGGAAGTTCCACTCAAGTGAGAGAGAGAGCACTGTGGCTCACACTAGGCCGATCTTGGTGTGCTGGCGGAAGGTAGTTTCTTTTTTACTCCACATGCGATTACTCAGAAACATGTTTATATTTTTTGATATGATAAAGTGTAGAGTTGGTTTATCATCCTTCGTTCAATTTATTTTTAAATTTGATTTTTATATGTTTGTTTCCTTGTACTAAATGCTAAAACAGTGGCTTGAAATTTGCTGAAGCAGCATCTCCACCAATTTTAGCTACGATCCACCACTGTGCATTTATATGCTCATAAATCTTTTTACTTGCAGTTCCATGATGATGGCTCACAGACATCCAGGGACCATGCGGAGTCACTAAGTTCGGAAGTATCAACTTCTGAGAAACTTCAGTTGCAGCTGCAGAGTCCTTTACAACAGCAACAGCAGCAACAGGAACAGCAACAACAGAATCAGCAACAACAGCAACGCAGCATTACAAAAATAGCTGAAGCAGCCAACCTGGGCATGCGACGCCTAAGGAGGAACTGGTCCCAGACTAAGGACGAAGTGAAGACTGGGCTCAGTCGCATCAAGAAGAAGAGCACGTTCAGTGTGTCTGATATGAAGAGTACTGAAAGTAAGTATGTGAGCAATATCCTAGTGAAAAAAGAATTTGTATAGTCAAGTCTGAAATTAAATTGGATCGTTTTGTGTCAATGGTTAACATTTTATGCCGAAGGCATTCAGTTTTAGCTACTGTACATTTATGTCAAAAGTAAGTTGGATGCATAGAGGTTACCTTTTGTTTTACATACAATGTACAATTCAGAGAAACTGACCTTGACAATGTATTTCTGGATCCAGTTACTACAATAGGAGGCTGGTTGATTGTGCTGCCAACACTTATGCTGGACTGTGCCCGCTTAGTGTCTGTATTATTCATATGTTACTTCATATTTTTTCATCAGATTTGGCCTGTGATCTGACACCTACTCTGACTCCTACCAGTGCAGACAACAAGAGAAAATGGTCTTTTAGGAGCCACTTCAGAAGGAAGTCAATGGCAGGGTCTGTGACCACAGTTGTCAGTCGAGGAGGAGGAGGAGGGGTAGGACCTCCTTCTAAGAAGGAATCTGCGACCTTCTATCTTACCCTCACTATAGAAACAGAGCGGCAGGATGCCGGTGAGATGTCAGACGCGTCTCAGCAGACAGCTCGTTCAGATTCCGAGAGTGTACTTTCAAGTGCAAGCACGCAAGAGTACAGGAAGTCAAATACTCCTTCCATCGCCTCGATGACGACTGTCGGTTCCTCCTCTGACACAACAGTCCCATTAAGGCAGCATCGTCCTTCATCCATCATTCACCACAGGAAGAGCACTGCCAGTTGCAGCTATGCACCAGTCAGGCCTAGGACAGCCCCTCCTGCTCCACCACCAAAAGGTTAGAGATTAAAAGGGTTTTGGTCATAATTTTGTATCCACTACTAGATATTGAAAATTCTCACTCTTCTCAGCAGGTAATTTAAAGCATATGTACATATGTTCAGTGCCCAAGGCCCCTTTCCATCAAACTATGACTGGGAGGGCCAGGCAATTTCAGCTGATGAATCAAACCTATAGGCTCCCCCAGACACTACTAGAAACTATCAAGCTCTAGAGGGACTGGAACTCCTGTCTAACAGGTTTTCAGGCAGGGACGTTTTCAATAGGCTACCACAACCCCTATAGAGATTGCTTTTTAATTATGCTTAATAACTCAGCTTTTCAATTATTGTTATGTTTTTAAATGACCTTTGGTAGATAGCCTATCTAAATAAATTTAACTTTGATTTGTCACTTTATCAAAAATTGTACTGTAAAGATAATTTTTTCATCTTTAGATAAATAATTATAACTGACTGACTAAATCCCAGGAAACTTTAGAATTTGGAATTTCAGTGTAATGGCAATATCGAGGAAAATAACCATTACGGATTTTCTCAGTTATTTATTCATTTAAATCCTTTTATCTTTTGTGGAGTATTAATAGAAATTTTTTTTATGCCTAGTGAATAAAAAGTTATATAAATTTAAGTGGAATGTCTATATTATAGGATGATTCATCAAAGATATTTTGTAAGGGTCACTATGTAATCGGGTTCTTCTTATGTGAACCTTACTTGAAATACTTTTTATGGTAAGATATTAATAAAACTGAAAAATCAGGATACAAAAAATCTTATTAATAAGATTATTTTTTAATATCAGGTATATAATTAGAATTTGTTAATACTGTAATGGGGGAGACAGACCTATATATTGGCAACAAATTCAAGATCAAATTATTTTTGATAATCAGATTTTAAGTTCTGTGCATCGAAGAAATTTCTTGATGTTATAAATATGAAAAATATGCTCATTAAGAGCTTTTGTTCAAGTTAGTTTTAATAAAACCGTCAAGATAACTGCATGAAAATGATATTTATATATTTTCATTGCATTCATATTTTTTTCACAAATTGCAGAAAAGGACAATGAACCAACTACTGGAGACAGTGAAGTGGATGAGCACAGCAAGACCAGCGTAGCCTTGCGGCTAAATCAACTGCTTTCCACAGGACCTACGGCCCCGCCTGGAAGACGTGTCTTGAGAACTTCCGAAGGCTCTAGCAGTGACACATCTCCAGTCCCTGTCCTGGTGCACCCTGATGATGGTGGTTACACGACCTTGCGCGTCAACAGTGTTAAGTACGCCACGATTAACATGAACAATAGCAGAGGCATGGCAGAGGATTCCAGTGGTGATGAAAAGGCTTTGAGCCCCGAGGTGACCAGTTCTGTGATGCACAATGTTCCCCACACGCGTATTTCGGTCGTCAGCTCTTCCTCTCACGGCTCAAGTGAAGGGTACATCCGTCCCTGTGACATTGCCTCGGCCCCTCCCCCTCTACCTGCAAGGAGAACGCCGGTCACCCATCAGCCTCGCTTCAGGCTTCCACCGCCTTCCCGGTTATCCCAACCCATGCTTGTGCAGATGCCCTCTAGTCTTCCAGATGGAGATAATAATAGTTACTTAGACTTTAGCTGTGATGCATTGAACCAAGAGGAACCGCTGTATGTAAGTTCGCACTTTGCTGACGAACCCCTCTACCAGTTTTATACAGCCAAACTCCTTGAACGGGCTGCCCAGAGTCAAGGAGACTGTTCATCAGAGGATGACTACGAGGTAACTGGTGTCTTGTGTTTCTTGAAATATACAGTAGATAATAAAGCTATTATGGTGTGTATGATACAGATGCATTTTAAAATTACAATCAAAATGCCTTATACTGAACTATACTGTATAACTACCATTTTTTTTCACTCATAGATTTGACATTCTTTGTAATAAACCGTTATTAGTAACTTTAGTCTACTTAAAATTTAGTACTGTATAGTACTGTCTATTAAGAAAATTAATTACATTAATAGGTAGGTTAAATACTTTTGTTTTGAATTCATTTAGCCTTTAGTAAGGTTCTTTTTATTAATTTCCTAATGACTACATGGAGAGACTTAATTGTTTACTGTATTTAACTTTTCACGACTAATGCTTCTTGAATGCAAGATTTTACAGTACAGTATATAGTACAGGAGATCTTCTCTAAATTTTTAGTCTATAGTTACGTTGTTGACATTGCTTTAATTCTTCTTTATGCAGTACTACACTAATGTACCGTAATTTGAGTTTCACTTTTTGTGTAATTTGTGTTTAAACGAATTTATAAAATAGCTTTATTTTTACGCTGTACAAAAGAAGAAGGAGGAACATTACGTTTAGTACAATTGATCACTGAGTCTTAAGAATCCATCAGTGAGAGCGACAAAATAATTTTCCTTATACTGTAGCTAATGGGATAGAGAACCTCCCACTATTATTTAGTCCAAGCATAATGTAAGAAAAAAGGGGTAAGAAATAGTTAGCCCTGGTTCCATAAGAACCCACAGACACAGTAGTATTAGCCATAAAACAAAACCAAGGAGAGAATTAAAAGTGTGTTTTGAGTGGGAAGAAAATTTTTTCTGTAAGTATTCATGTTTAAAGGACCAGGAAAAGTTTCATCAGCTTCACAATAAAGATCCCTATTTTTAATTTTTCAAGAACAATTTGGACACTTTTTACCAATAGATGTTAGTAGTGAAACATTAAAGTTCGATACAAATGTCAGTAATGCCTTCTTTTATTCTCTACATGGCATAGTCATTAACGCTATATTCAAACCTCATATACTGTATCCCGATTTCATGCCAGCACGGGTGTAAGCACTCTTGTGACAGTGTTTATTGAGGCAAGTAGGTCTTCATCATGCACAAATATAATGTATCTTGCAGGTCATAAATGATGGGCAGCACTCCATTGGTGGAAAGCTACAGACCCGACCCACTGCTATGGAACTAGTTACTCCTGCTGATGGTAGGAGAACCTTGTGGTGCGAGCTTCCAGAAGTCATTGAAAGTGGATTGCTAAGTACGTCTGCTCATATTAGTTACCCTGTACAATAGTTGATAAGATTTTCCTAGATAAGGTTTTGATACTTCCCTTTCATCATCAAGCCAAATATTAGATTTAGATTTTTGGGCTTGAGTTATGTCGTCCTGATGGAAGTTCCTTAAAGGCAGCTTTCTACTTGGGATATTTCTGCTAGTGATATACTTGAGAATTTTAACTAAGAAGTATCGCAGGGTTCTATCCCCTGGAGCGAATATCCCGAGAGATATCGTGTATGAAACATGGACGTGTGTAAAACAAGCCACAGCTATCCTTCCCTGGTCTAGTTGCCCCCTCCCCTTCTTAGTTAGGCCATAAATTTTCCACTGTCCATGGAACTACATTTCCTTTATCTAGTCTGAAATCCCTAACCTCTGAGTATCCCTCAACTGCCTGCACAGTAAGGTTTTTGTAGCCTAACCCTATCTAGGCAAGGAAACCAGAACCCCTTGTGCTCTCTTCTATGTTGCCTTGGCAATTCCCTGGTCTCTGACTTCAGCTCCTCATCCTGAGCTATGTATCTCTTGCTGTAGGAATCTTGACTCCTTTGCCTGGTCGGAAGCTCTCTGGCTGCAGTACTTACCATTTGGCCATACTTCCAGTCCTGTTGGCTTGAGTTCTTCTAGCTTTGGATGTGGGTAAGTTGGGGAGTACCCCTCTCTTTTTTCATTAGCTGCAGCCTTAGGCTAGTCATCTGCATCTATTTCCTCCTCCATATCTGAGGCACATTCTCCTCTAAAGATGGTCGATTGGATACCTCCTAGTTGTCAGGATTTCCATTGAATTTATGAATTCATGGCATCCTGGCCGTATTAAACGGCTCATTATTTAAAGAGCTAATCCCCTTTCTCATGATTTAATGTAAACAACTGGGTTTTTTGGGAGGTTCATTTATCTACTGCCTTCTATTAACCTGTACCTTTCCCCTTACCCGTGGTCTGTTTCCATATAGGATCGTCCACTCTTTTGTCGATTTGCCAATGCCACTGCCACGTTGTGTCGACATTCCTAGGGGGTAATGAAAGGTCAGTTCATAGAGCATGACCGCTAGGAAAAGCTGCCTCTTTAGGCATGGCTGCTGATGCCTCAGGTGCAGCTGCTGCTGGCTTAGGCAGGATGGTATGTGAATTTACCACCCTAGGTTGTCTGATAGACCGACTTTGGGGAAATGGCGTTCCACTGATGTGAACCTTTCTCCCTATTCTACCACACTGTTTAGTTCTTATGGAATTCTGAGCTGTTTGGCATGAGCTTTCGCTGTAATGTAGCTTTAGCCGTAGCTTGTGTAGGTAGAAATTTTTAATTTAGCCATTGTTTTGAAAATTTTTCGGTTACAAAATTTTCCTGTATAACATAAGTTATGCGAAATTTTTCGATACTCTATTTGAACTCATTAAAAATTTTCTATCTTTAAAGGTTGCTGAAGACATGGAGTGTGCTACGGTAACCTGCACCAGGTGGGTCAAGTTGCCTTGTGGCCACAAGACTCTCCGGAAGCATGCTGATTGCCATCTTTCCAAAGGTTCCTTTGCTATCTGGGAATCTACTAACTCCAGTGTACTTTTTTGGCTCAATCCCCTATTCCTGTATCTGCCACCCCTGCCTCCACCTCTACCCTTATTCCTACTCCGAATACACCTTTGTTCCCTGGTCACTTGGAGTTAATGGCATCCATGAAGGCATTCATGGAAAATATCCATGCCGAACATAAAAGAGCTCAAGCGTCCTTAGAGGCAAAGATTGAGGCTTTCCAACAGGCACCTAAGTCTAAGGTTTCATCAGTGTCAAGCCTTCCATATTGGTCAGCGAAGAATTCGTGGCGGTATGCAGAGCATATGGCTCTGAGTGAGGTACCTCCACATTGGAGAAGGCATGGGATCTAAGCCTGTCTCCAGTTTAGAATTCTACCCCTTGATTGATAGTCACCCTTACTACTATGTAAAGCTGAATTCTGAAGCGTCCATAAGGGATGATACAATCCCCAAAGTGGCTATCATCCTGGACCACAACAAGGCTCAAACCTTATTGGTAAGGTAGCTAAAGATGGCAGAGTTTACCAACACTCAACTTGTGGCCTTTGGTAGGAAACAGGCCACCTTTATTGCTCCCAAGGATACTGTCTTTCCTTTCACCTCAAAAAGTTTAGAGGCTGTGAAGAAGGCAGTAATCGAAGTTAGTTAGACCACTGCCAGTGTTAGAAGAGTGCAAACCTGTCTCTCTAGCCCTTCCTTTTGACTCGGACAGTTGGGAAGATGTCCAACACACCTTTACAGTCAGGAAACTGGTTAGGGACATTGAAGGCGAACAGTTCAATGAAAGGTTGCCTAGAATCCCCAAATTTTTATTAAAGTCAAAATTCAAAGCCAAAGAGAGGCTATCAGCTTCTTTGTACCAGCAGTCCTATTTGGAAATGCTAATTGGGAACTATTCAAAATCAGATCTCTTCCCGGCCCTTGCAAAGACTCATCTGGCTACCTTCCATAGGAATCTGCATGCTTTCTTCTTAGCCAATAGAGCACCCAGAGAGCACATCCTAGCCCCAGCTACTATTAGGCATGAGCCTAAAAGGTTGATTCCCTTGAACATCAGGGGAAAGGATCTCTTTCCTCAGAAGGTGGTCAAGGAAGTAATGGACAGAGCGGCATAAGTCTTATGCAAAAGTGAGTATGTCTTCCAAGAGGAAATTCACCCATGAAGAAGGACCTCAACTTAAGGGCAAGAAGCCTAGGAGACCCTTTAAAGGCAGGAAAACCTTTTCTGCCGCGACTGTCTCAGTTACTGAGATCCCCCAGACTGTGTACATGGTTCTCCAGCAGTATATGACACAGTCTCATGCCTTCAACCCTGTCAATGAAAGAACCACTACGACATTTTGCTTGGTCAGAGCTCAGGGGAAAAATGCTAGTAGCAGAGGAAGGTCTGGAAGGGGCCATCACTCTAAAGGCCAAGGAGGCAGAGGCAAAGTGTTTAAAGAGGCAGGTCCTTCTAAACAACAATGAGGAGCTTCCGGTAGGAGGAAGACTATCTTTTCAAGGATCAATGGGAGTTCGATCCTTGGGCTCACAGCATAATCTTCCAACCCACAGCCCTATTCTTGAAGGATTATGTACTGGGTCTTCTGCGGAAGGGAGTCATCTGTTGCACAAAATCTATGAACTTTCAAGGACGGCTATTCTGCATGCCAAAGAAAGATTTGAACTCTTCAAACTATTCTGGACTTGTCCCCACTAAACAAATTCATTCTGAAAGACAAGTTCCAGATGCTAACGATCTTGCAAATATGGACCCTACTACCCCAGGGGTCCTACACTGTCTTCATAGATCTTACCAACGTCTATTGGCATCTTCTGATAGATTGGCACTTCTCCCCCTACCTTGGTTTCAGACTGCCAAGAAAGGCCTACGTATTCAGAGCTATGCCCTTTGAGCTTAATATAGCTCCAAGGATTTTCACAAAGTTAGTCGAGGCCATTGTCCAACAACTAAGGAACAAAGGCCTTCAAGTGATGGTATACCTAGACGACAGGCTAGTTTTGGCTGCAACGAAGTCGGAATGTATTCTAGCAGCTCAAGAATTCCTTAAATTCATATAGTCTCTGGGCTTGAACCTCAAAAAGTCCAGGCTATCTCCAGCTCTAGAATCCCAGTTGCTAGGCTTCACTGGAATCTAAAGTCAAACATCCTTTCTCTACCACAAGGCAAGAGAAAGGAAATAGCAAACTCAGTCAGGTGCCTACTTTGATCAAAAGTAATCACCAGAAGTCAACAGGAAAGAGTCTTAGGATCACTGCAGTTTGCTGCCGTGACAGACCCAATCCTAAAAGGAAGATTCAAAGATGCCAACAGAGTCTGGAGAAGAAAGACATCAAATGATTGGAGAGATCTTCGCCATAAAACCCAGGCTTTACTGCGCAAACAGCTCAAGCCGTGGTCCACTGCCAAGATCTTGTCGACTCACGTCCCTCTATAGTACTTTATCCTCCTCCTGCCGTGACAATCCACACGGATGCCTCAGAAAAGGGTTGTGGGGGACATTCCCCTTCTAAAAAGATACAGGTTCAGTGGTCAACCACATTTCAGAAGTTCCATATCAACATTCTGGAAGCCATGGTAGTGTTTCTAACACTGAAGAGACTGAACCCAAAGAAAAAATCACACATCAAATTAATCATCGACAGCAGGACGGTCGTCCACTGCATCAACAGACAGGGCTCCAGGTCTCCTCAGATCAACCATGGGATTCTAGCTATCCTGACTTTGGCAAAGCGGAGGAATTGGTATCTCTCAGCAGTTGACCTTAAAGGGGTTCGCAATGTGACGGCGGACACCAAATGAAGATCTAAGCCTCTGGAAACAGAATGGTCTCTAGACACAAAATCATTCTGTTTCATTCTATAGCAAGTCCCAGAACTGCAAATAGATCTCTTTGCAACGAGCTTCAACAAGAAGCTTCCCTGGTATGTAGCACTAAACTTGGATCCGGAAGTGACTGAAACGGATGCGATGTCACTGGATTGGAACCAGTGGTCTCACATTTATCCCTTTCCACCGGTCAACTTTCTAATGAAAGTCCGGAACAAATTGCAGACTTTCAAGGGGACAGCAGCATTAATGGCTCCGAATTGGCCCAAGAACAATTGTTACCCTCTTGTTCTGCAACTCAAACCTCGCCAGATCCCTCTACCGTCCCCATTGCTGTCCCAGGATGTTCAAGAGAAGACTGTCTTCACTTCCTCCTGGATAACGAAAAAGCTTCATCTCATGATTTTCTCGCCATAGTGGCTAAAAGAAAGTTCGGAGTTGCGAAGGAGAGAATTGATTTTATAGAAAAATACAAGTCCGCTACTATGAAATGGCAATACTTGTCTTCCTGGAAAAAATGGGTGAATTTCGTTTAAGTACATCAGCCCTCTTCCATTACTATGGACTTCGGTATTTCATTCTTTATCTCATTACACGAACAAGGTTTAGCCTCTACAACTATTGCCTCGTAAATCACCACTAACTAGACCTATTGCTTATGCTTTTGATATTGAACTCAATAGCTAGCTGTTCAGTAAGATCCCGAAGGCTTGGGCTAAATTGAAACCAAATGCTCCTCCCAAGGCCATCTCATGGTTGTTGGATAAAGTCTTGCACTTAGCCTCCTCCATAGATAATGACACTTCTTCTCTGGGGGATCTTACTCAAAAGTCAATCTTTTTGCTTGATATGGCTTCTGGTGCTAGAGTCAGCGAGATTGTGGCACTTTCAAGGGATGATGGCCACATTGAATTCTCGGAATTGGGGTAGGTAAATCTTTACCCTGCATTCCTGGCTAAAAATGAACTTCCCACAAAACGTTGAGGGCTCTGGAAGATCGTTCCACTAAAAGAAGACAGTCCTCTGTGCCCCGTGGAATGCCTTAAAGCCTACCTGTTAAAGAGTTGGGCCTTTAAGGGTGAACAACTTTTTAAAGGGGGTAACAACAGGATCTAATCTCTCTTTGAAACAGCTATGGTCCAAACTCACCTATTTTATCAGAAAGGCTGACCCCAATAGTATGCCATTGGGTCATGACCCTAGGAAAGTGCCTCTTCCTTAAACTTTTTTGAGTACAGTAGGGTCCCGAATTATGCGAGAATTTGGTCGATCAATGACCCCGCATAAATGGAAAATCGCATATTTCGAAACACACAACTAACAGAAATAATTCCATGAGGACCATGGCAACCAGCAACTTGCCTATCCAAACGTGTATACTACCCATTTCTAATACTTTCTATGTACTCTACTGTATTTTTTTATAATATTAAATTGTTCTTGTAAATAAATCAAACATTTAATATGCTTTAAAGTTCTAATAAATTGAAAAAGGTTAAAATTACTACCAGGATGGATGTAACCATGTATATTTTCCGTTATAACACGACCTAAAATACGGACAAATTTATATTGTATAAGACAACTGGTGAATAACAAAACCACCACTGTATAGAGTAGCTTTTGTTGTATCATTGAAAATCCGAAATTATCAAAATTAAGGTGATTTTATATCACGCATTTCCTAAACACGCCAAAAAAACGACAGCCATTGTTTTGTTTACGTTCATCTCTAATCATAACAAAGAAATGAACACATTTACACATCTGTGTATAGGTTACTTTTTGCATCGACAGCTATCTTACCAAGTATTGATTATATGATGATTTTGTTATTACAAATGTTGCTGTTCTTAATTTTTCTTAGAACTTCGAAATAAACGAATGCCATTTAAAGTTGAATCATGATTGATTTTTAATATAAATGAAACTTTGTGAAGCAACAAAGATTTCATTTGTTAGAGAGATAGAGAGGGGTAAGAAATGAGAGGTAGTGAAAGGTAGCCTAGAGAGAGAGAGAGAGAGAGAGAGAGAGAGAGAGAATTATAGTTTTAAATGTACTAAACAAAAAAATATGATAGGTTATAACACATTGGTGGTTATGTAATGTTAACTGTATAGATGGTTTGGATAAGTTAAAAAATGGTATAAACAATACTTTGTTACTGTATTCGTACGCACATATTCTTGAGAGCGGCAGCTAGACATCAGCTGTTCTAATCACAGCCAAAAGTTAAACAAAATTAAGTCAGCAATACTCAGTTTTTAAAACACACCCGAAATTTAAAAAACAAAACTACATGTTTTCTTAAAGCGCAATTATATATTTAAAGAGTAGTAATTTTCTAGAATAAAATGATGTTTCCTAAAAATAGAGGTTTGCTGACGAAATCGGATGCCGTATTTTAAGCCACGATTGAAATGGGTGTATACACGGTATAATTTTTTCGTTTCATATTTAATTGCCACTTTTTAAGAAAACCGATGTTGGTTTCTTCATCTATATGTAATTATTGTATAACTCCAGAGAGAGAGAGAGAGAGAGAGAGAGAGAGAGAGAGAGAGAGAGAGAGAGAGATCAGCTGTTGTAATCGAGTGCCATGTATTTGTTTCTTGTACCACCTGAAGGGAGGAATTGATCACCACAACTAACAATAGTCATGTTAATTTCCTTCCTCAACTCAGGTTGCCACATGTGAACTAAGATTTTATTTCTTACACACACACACACACACAGATAGAGAGAGAGAGAGAGAGAGAGAGAGAGAGAGAGAGAGAGAGAGAGAGAGAGAGATTGATTTGAGGTTTCTGGCATCAAATCAATCTCTCTCTCTCTCTCTCTCTCTCTCTCTCTCTCTCTCTCTCTCTATATATATATATATATATATATATATATATATATATATATATATATATATGTATATATATATGTATGTATATATATATATATATATATATATATATATATATATATATATATATATATACATATATATATATATATATATACTGTTTAAAATGACAAAGTATTGCCGACTCGTTACCGAAGTTTAGGCTATTTACTACCGATAAACGAACCCAGCCTACGTGTGAAAACCTTGAACCACCGAAGGGAAAAATAAAGCTTTTATATATACTGTACTAAACAAAAATAATGCTTTAATATACTATCATTAACACTACCATTAAAATTATCGAAAGGTTAGAGAAAGATAAAGATTACCGAGAACATAACCACAATTCTGTTTACATTTTGTCAGCTAGACTCACATAGTTAAGTTGATTTCATTGTTGATGTGGAATTTTTCCTTAAATAGGCTATTTATTATGAAATTATGTTGATAAGATGTAAGGTAAATATCGTTTAAAGTGTAACATTTATTATCAAGCACCGTATTTAGGGCTACCAATATACTTAAAAAGACAAGAGATGTGATACATTTTGTAGTGCTTGACTCCCAGATTCTGAATAGCTTCCAGATACAGATTTTTTTTCTTTTTAAATAGCAACCGCATAAATGGGGAATCGCATTATTCGAACACATAATTCGGGACCGTACTGTACATAGTACATGTCCTTTGAAGGTTTACAGGCTTACACAGGATGGAAATATTCAAGAGTGTTTTTTCATACATCACTTGTGTCAAATGGAAGTGATTGAACACTTTTTGATGGCCACTGGTAGTGTGATTAAAACAGCTTCTTAGTGTTGTGCATGGACTCTTATGGACTGTGTAATTGGGACTTTTCCAGTCTACATTATGCAAGTGGAATGTTATTCTTATTTGCAGTTTGCAGTGTTTATGTTAAACTGTATATAGTGAAGAGTCAAAGGTGATAATCTTCTCTTATTATACGAAATGTTATTATGTTACTCTATTACATAATTAGGGGGTTGAAAACTTCTGTTTTCTACACATATTCAATGTACATATTGTTGCCCCAATTATTGCTACATTTATGAATTTTTGAAAATAATTAAAGATTATACTGTAATTCTTTTTGCGTTCCCTTAATATGGACCTACTGTACCCAAATAAAAAAGCAGTGCACCCCCATTTTTAACCCTTCTTTTTTACTGACAGTGGTCTGATAGATCACTTTGAACAAAGATTTTATTCACAGTGAGTGGGACTGTGCAGACAATTCTTTTATTTCTATGCAATTTACAAAACTCGCTTAAACTGTTCATAGCCTGTGACTATCATCCCAACTGCTATGTCTAAGTGTGGACACACCTATTCTGACACACTATTTATATAGAACCTTTGCCCTTATATGATTAGTGGGAGTTCTAAGAACTCAAATGGGTTAAAAACTCCTTCTGGCCACAACTGAGAATGTTAATTCTCTGGTACATTTCCATCAGGACGACATGGCTTGAGCCCAAAAAACGGATTTTGACATAGGAAAGATCTATTTTTGGGTGAGAGAGCCATGTCGTCCTGATAGACCCACCCGTTACATTTCATCTCCTCCCAATTCTCACTGTGAAGCTTCGTATCATGCGATGGTTGCTACTGAAATTGCGAACCAGCGAACATGTGTTCAGCACACTGGGATCGGAGTTGTAACAGCCCTCTCGCCCACGTATCCAAACCTATCCCATATCCTTCGAGACAAGGTTAACTCTTTTCAGGGAAGGATAGCCGTGGCTTGTTTAAACACGTCACTGTTTCATACACGATATCTCTCGGGATATTCGCTCCAAGGGACAGAACTCTGTGATACTTCTTAGGTAAAATTCTCTGGTATTTCAATTGTAGAAATATTTCAAGTAGAAAGCTGCCTTTTAGGAACTTCCATCAGGACAACATGGCTATCTCACCCAAAAATAGATTTTTCTTATGTCAAAATCCGTTTTATAGTACAGACATATCTCTTTTCATTGTTTTGGGGGTTGAGATTGGCATAGTTAGACCACCTAGCGCACCTGTAAGAGTACGAATATTAATCACTTTCATAATTTTCCAGGTCAGATAAGCACACAAGAAAAGAAGACACAGGAAGCCATGTTTGAGATGATCACATCCGAAGCCTCCTACCTGAAAAGTCTCAACGTCCTGGTCACGCATTTTGTTCAGTGTCCAGAATTCACAGTAGATGAAGGAGAGGATGCTGTTTTAAGTAGGAGGGAAAGACATATTCTATTCTCAGATATTCTTCCAGGTAAATACAGTACAGGGTGATGTAGTTTTATCAATAATTCATCTAAAGATTTTAAACGAATGACTTCTTATTTTTTTCATAAAGTATCTCATGTAAGTTAATACTAAGTCAAGTTACAATCTTCAACAATGTGGCACACTTCATCAAATTAGGTCTTGAAGCTCATTGGGTTTCAAGTCTGATGCAACTTCAAGCTGTAGAATAATTACTTTAGGATGCTACCATGATATATACACTGAATCTATACAGTACATGTATACAGTTTTTTACTCTAGTGTAAATAGAATTATGCCACTGCCAAATAAGACAATAATTAAAGTACAAAATGAATTGTTCAGTCTAAGTATTCTTTCATATAATTTTTTTTTTCAAGTATAGTACTGTGTCATGGTAGCTTATTGTACATGAATTTTATTATAATAATTTCCCATATTTACTTCCCTTTTTTTTTAAATAAGACTTGTCTTTATGTTGAAAATTGCCCAACAATATTTTTTAGAAATTACCAGTTTTGTATCCGTTGATTTGTTGGAAGTTATCAATACATGTAATCTGTCAACAGTCAAGAGGTGTTCGGAACTGTTCCTGGCTGATTTAGAAAAACGGTGGCAGGAGTCCGTGAGGATTTCGAAAATTAGTGACATTATCCTCAAACATGCCAACAATCACTTCCAAGTGTATGTCAAATATTGCTCTAATCAAATCTACCAAGATAGAATTTTGAAGGAACTGAAGTAAGTTGAAATGCTGCATTTTAATAGAAAGTACTGTTTCAAAAATGTTACAGAGACCTCATACTATCCTTAAAAGTTAAAACACTGTAATGCTTTTAATCACATTTAATGAATAACTATAAAGTATATATATGATAGATATCAAAATAACATTAACATGGTTTCTAGGTTACCAGTCACATATTATTTTGGTATATAATTTGCACATTATTTATTGCATGTACATAATATTCAACTAGAATAATTGATGCTAGCACTTTCATGTTATCTGTACCATTCTGTATTTGATGTTCCTTTCCAGGGAAAACAACCCCAAGTTCTTAGAAGTGTTGAACCGCCTCGAGTCGTCGCCTGTCTGCCAATCTCTCGCTATGCACTCGTTCCTAATGCTACCAATGCAGAGGATCACGAGGTTGCCCTTGTTAGTTGATGCCATATTTCACCGACTGAAACACGACACTCCTGATTGGGAGGAATGCAAGTCGGCCCTTGCCACTCTCACAAAGGTTAGTGAAAGCATTTTTGTCGAGTGTAATAACCCAGAGTAATAGGAGTGAGCTTTAGTAGATAAGGGGGTATAGCAACTTAATAAGAAGTGAAGACAAGTGATCATTTGGAAAAAAAACTGATGCTAATCATTGGAAAGACTCAGAAGATCATGGAGGAAGGGCATTGGTGATAACTTGAACTAGACTGGGTTTCAAGCAAGAAGTCCAAAACCCAGAGAATATAATGAACTTATAAATGTACTTGTCTAATCGTATAAAGAAAAAACCTTAAATTAAATCAGTAATGATGATGATACCAGTTAGATTTATGGTCTTTGTATTTGTATAAGTTCTAGAGTATTGCAGGTGAACTAGTTGAGAAACAGTTAGTTAGGAAAACAGTAATTATTGAAGTGCCAGGACAAAGGCTTTTAGAGAACCCCCGGGGAACTGCAAAAAAGTGGTAGGTAGAAATTAGCCTTTAGGGTAGCTCAGGAAGGTCTAATCTTGTAAAGGGAAGAGCTGAAGTTAAAAATAATATTTTGATGATGATGATGGTTATGCATACATCTTACACTATTATACTTAAAAGTTACGTTTGTTTTACATCAAGTCAGACACTATGATTTTGACCATCATAAGTAATTTGGTGAAATCAGTTACAAATATTTGTGCCTTCTTCCCCTTAAAACTGTGCTTGTATCAAATCACTGTACTTCATTTCCTCTTCAGATTGTTGCAGAGTGCAACGAAGGTGCTCGTAAAATGGAACGCATGGAAGAAATGCTCATCCTCTCGAGGCAGCTAGACTTCCGAGAAGTAAAAGCGATCCCTCTCATATCTGCGTCCCGTTGGCTCGTCAAGAAAGGGGAACTAACGAGGCTAACATGGAAGGAGAACGATAAACTGACCTTTGGAAAAAGGATTTCCAAACATACGCTTTATTTCTTCCTGTTCACTGATCTTCTAGTTGTCACTAAGAAAAAGAGGTACTGTACTTCTTGTTGCATAGCCTACATCATGTCATACTCTATTGTCTTATGTATTTGTTTGCCACGGTATTTTGATGTAATGTTTGTAGCATTCAAAGTATGCATGCTTCCCCAATGCCAATAACCTCAATTGAATTATCATCTTTTGTAAAGTTGATACTTATGTTTAACACAAGAGTGAGTTCAATTATTAGTAATGGTTACCGGCATGAAACTTGGTTTTTAGTAGAATTATTATGCCATATTGAAGAGTAATACTTATACAGTACATGTGACCTTAAGCATTACTTCATGCATGATGGAAAAAATTTGGAAAAGAGAAATGAAAATAAAAAAATTGTATTGTAGTTTGATAGCTATTTAACATAGTATGTCAGACACTTAAAACAATACATTTGAAAGTGTAATGGTTGATGTGATGACTTTGTAATAGTTAGCAGTTTATTACATAAGGTGTATGGTAAGCAGTGGCATTATTATTGTTATTAAAATAACAGTATTTGCTTTGACTAATTTATACCTTATTTGTGTTTCAGTGATGACCAATATATGGTGCTTGATTACTGCTCAAGAAATATGGTGCAAGTGCTGGAGCTTGATGCTACAGACAAATTCCCTGGCCGCATTCTGGACGGCCACAAAAACCTCCTCATCATGACAATGCTCCAGAATCATGAGAATAAAACAGTAGAAATGGTAATTTTTCACATATCCATGTTAGGTTTCTTATGCTAGATATACTTCCTGGTTTCTACTGTGTTGTACACAGCTATTTATAGCTAGAGCAAAGAAGCTGCATTAAATACCTGTTATTCATGAATACAGTATAGTTTCACTAAAGCATGTGTAAGTACCAAGTGCATTTAACATTTTCACTTTATTTTAGTTGAAAAAACCTGTTAGGTAAGATAGAAAAGAATATAAAACCCGAGGATTCGTTGTCCGTCTTATAAATTTATCTGTAATTTGGATTCAGTTTCTGAGAAATGATGGTATGTTTACTATGTCCTAAACTATATTTAGTTGTTATTCTCAGCTTTTAAATCTTTAAAGTCCATACCTATATATTTGAGATTTTGGCTGGGGATCTCTGGAGGCATTTTATATCAGCCTTAATATTCTATTTTAATGTTGATATAGTGCTGTACTGTACTTCAAATAGTACTGCACTTGGAGAGGAGTTAAAATGTTTCATATCTTTCTTTTATATACATTTCTTTTATGTTATGCTGACAGGTGGTTTCCTGTCCCATGGAGTCTGACAGACTTAGATGGGTTGAGGCTGTGACCCCGCGAACGTCGGAGAATCCCGATGAGAGAATTTATGAAGAATGGGACTGTCCGCAGGTATGTGCTAGCAGAAAGTGTATTCATAATATTATTAAGTGATCTAGCAAAGATATTTATGTATTATGATGTATAGTTTTATGATTTAGAATGCAAGTAAGTTTTTAAGTACAGTAAGGTGTACAGTATCCACCAAAATACAGTTTTGAATCATGAAATCAGTGCATTGTTTTCAAATGTCCAAAATGTAGTTGCCATGACAGACATTCTTATTAAAGGCATAATTTTGATAGCTGAGCTTACAAAAATCTTTTGGATTCATTATAAATGCATATTGATGTGATCATACCTTCTCTGCTGTACTGTACATGAAAATTGTTTCCCCTTTTTTTACTTGACACTAGTGTTTTACTAGCTCAATTTGAAACCTGTTGTGGGAAGATTTTGTACTATACACTTTTATATTTTTCTCTGTTACAGTATTACGTTATGATAATGTTTTCAGCAAATAGTACACTGTACTTATAAACAAAATGAAAATGTCTTCCATAGGTCCAGGCAATTCACCCATACGTGGCAAAGGAATCAGACGAACTCTCGTTGGAGGTATCTGACGTCGTCAATGTGCTAAAGAAAATGTCTGACGGTAAGGTTAAATCTGTGAATGATACATTGCATGGCTTAGATTACTTATTCAGAGCATTTTGCTGCATAGCTGTTCCTTTAAAATGTATTGACAATGCGTTATTGATAAGACTTTAGCTGGTTCATTATTGAGAGCCCTAGGAGAACTTGTGTAACATGACATGTTTATAAATGCATGGGTTGAAGTCAAATTGACAGCAACTTATGACTTGAGCATTTTACTAAGAGAAAGACACCTTTATATCCTGTTGATCAACAATTACCTACTAATGATGGGAAGACTTTAAAAAACCAAGAGTTGACATTTCTAATTCTAGTCTCAACCACTGGCAGTACTTAACTAAAGAACTTTTCAAAGGGATAAATTTTGATGATTTATTTGTAGGATTTGATAAGATTAGGCCTACAGTCTGATTTCTGATACTCAAGTCAGTAAACAATGTCTTTATCAAATATTTCTAAAAAAATATTACATTGCAACAAACAAAAGTGAGTGAAGAAAAAAGTATTTGCAAGTAGAAAGTACTTGTAAACCATATTACTTCAATATGAAGACAAAATTACCTGCCATGTTTGTACCTGGGAATTGTGTACCAAGAATAAAGGCCGGGATATTTACATGCATGTAGTTATGGTGCTAGATTTTAATTAATGGAAGATTTATTGTCACAGTGATCTTAATAGAATACAATACAGTACTTTTGAAGTATTACAATGCATGTACCAGTATGAAATATGCTTCCAATAAGCTTGAACAAACACTTAGCTTGCCTGCATGGTCTTTGCTGCATTTTCCAAAGGCCAGATATGCATGAGTTGAACTTGAATCCATTATGATTTTGATGGACGACTGATGCAGATAATTTCCGTCTAGTTCAAGGTTTTTACATGAACCCAGCTTTAACTAGCAGCCACCCTGGAACAGTGGAAGCGTAGTAGCAGTTTACGGTGACCGCCAGACATCACTTGGAGATTTCAGGACGAGTCAGTGATACAAAATCAAGATTACATTATTTTATTTTTTTTTAGCACTGGTAAAGGGATTAGTTTTGGTAGAAAGTCGACAGACTTCACTGCGTCTTCACTGACTGTCCTCACCAAAAGTTTTTGTTCACACAGTTTCCCTGTATTTATTTCATTTTTTTTTTTTATTCTTGTCATCCTATATTACTGTATCACAGATTTTTACAGAAATTAACCCCTATAAGATCTTGTTGCTAACAGAGTTTTCTTGATAAGTTTTGGAATTTGCCCACTTTCCTCATTAGGGTAATTTCACAACCTGCAACTAATATTTTAATTCCTTACACCAGCTGCAGATGAAGCTAATGTTTCTTTCTATTTGGGTGCTATTATTATTAAAAATTATTATTTCAGTGGCACATATTACAATACGAATGAGTGGTCTACAGTTGACTACTAGTTAAAAATAGAATTCATGAGATTATTTTGTAATATACTGTAAATGTTGCCCCTCTATCAAAATGGATAGAATTGCATAATCTCGGAAATGCGTTGGCCAATGGAAGTAATGGTGAAGTAAAAAAAGTTGTTCATCATTATGGGATAATACCTCAAACTAAGGGTGCTCACAATATTTAAGGTTGTTGGTGTAAATCTATTGCTCTACTTGGATTCATCCATGTTTCCCACCATTCTGTAGAGTTTCTGCTGTATTAATCATAATTCATGTTACTTTACTTTCCATTTTTCTTTGTTTCCTTCAGAATATAGGTTTCTTATACTGTATTTGCTCCCCACAAACTGTTCTTTGTTGATAAAAAAAAATATTTCTTTACTTTTAAGTACGGTATTTCTCTTTCATTATGGTACTTTTATTCTGCAGCTTTACAGACACACATTTTATTTATTTTTTTGTTTCATAGATTATTCTAGCGAGGGTTGAGAAGCCATTAAAGTTCTTTACCTTGTAGTCATCACTATGGGTCTTGGGAGTGATATTTTATTCCATTTATCTGGGACATTGAACGTGTGAGCGGGAAATCCTATTCATTTATCCAAAACTTGAAGAATTTTGAAAGAGGCAAGAGGATTAATATAACTTTTTATTCACTCGATAGATCCTATTAGTTATGACCGAGTACTGTAGGTTGACAAAAGGGGCAAGATATCGCTTTTGCATAGAGGTGATGGGTCTTTCACCACCAGTGATTAATAAAAATGATCTGACTTAATTTTTTTGTATTTTATTGTCAACATTGGTTTGACTTTTGTTAAAATACAGTTGAGCTATATCTTGGTGTTAATGAACATCTACATTTTACATCGATAATTTTTCCCTATACTTATATCTTTATCTAACCCACACTCAATAAAGCAAGGTGTGCAAAAGAATATTTTTATGTTTTGGAAGTCATATATTGAGCGCAGATTGTATACTGAAACAGTTAGTTTCTTATAGGATTTTTTATAAGTTATTTTTGTAGATAATGTATTATACCATATATATTTGATATCCTATGTTTAGTCCACCTCGTAATTTCAATTGCAATTTCCTATTCTTGTCCTGAAAGTATTAGATAAAAAAGTTGAATACATTCGCTCTTAGGCTACCATAATACTGCGTAAAGTTTTGGGATATTTTGTGTATGGGAATAGCATTGTATTTTATTCAACTCCCAAATGCAACAGTGGTTTCACTTTCATTCTTTTACGGTTGAATACTAAAGGGGATCAGGTTAGCTATTGAATTACCCAATTTTAGCTGGCTTCTCAATCTCTCCATCATGGGATTCGACATTTTCATCCGTTCTTCTTGTCCAATTTGAATCTTTTACCCTTTAAGCATCCTAAATCACAGTACAGTACATATGTTCATTGCCACCATTTTCACTTGCTGTCATTTTCTGTTTTATTTTGCCACCCAAACTAACCTAATGATTCTTTCAAAATGTTGGGATGAACCGTCTGGTACTTAAGATGTAATTTTGATGACCATACCGGAGGAAATTCAGAGCACAGCAATGTGAAGAGCTCCTTCCTCTGATGTCCTAAAGATGAGTTGGTAAGTATCAGTCAGAAGACTATGGGTCCTGCACAGTTATGCTTCTAAATGAAGTCCTCTGTTTAGGACAGAATAGGTTTTGAAGCACGAAAGTTTGATTGATATATTGCAGGGATGAGCTCTAGCACCGCGTGACAGGTGTTAAAAAGATGGTCGTTACAGTATATTGTATTGAAATATTGTGGAGATAGTAATTACCCTGGATTATCATCCTATTTACCCTAGGGAAAGTGTATCGTGTGAATTTTAGGTTCTCTGTATGTTTGTGTTAATGAAATTGTCTTATTAGTGAGGATAAAGGCAACGAACAGTTCCTTACTACAATCAGATTGACTTTCTTCACGGGACAGTCTGTTACTGGAGTGTTCGGTAATTGTATACTGTTTTAAATTTACGTTTATCAAACCCGTAAGTAGACTGGATACACATAACTGTAACTAGGATGACTTCTGGACATGGGACAGTGAAATCCCTAACGGATAAGGTAACAGAACATTCGAGGTTAGTCTTATTTTATATGTATTACTGTGTTATGTGAAAACGATAGCTTTTTAGATCATAACTCTGGACTGGCAGTAAACTTCATGACTGCATGATTACACATGAGGAGGACTAAGTACATACGCCCAACGTTATGGGACCGATGGTATAACCTGACACTCTATACACTGCATGCGATTCTTAAATCATGAATTTGTAAATACAAATCAAACTACAGAATATTTGTTGTTTCTGAAGTTTTAACGATAGTAAAGAAGCGATACAGTAAATGTGTTAACTGGGTACACAAGTCTTCAAAAATTATCATAGCTTTAAAGAAACCATGATTAAACTTAAGTGGGGAAGCTTTTGTTCAAATTTTGCTAAGAAGAATAATTTTCACTTAAACTTCTAAAGCATAATTTACTGTGGTAAATTAGTGAAGGTTGGCATTATAATCTTGAAAATATTGCATTAAAATTTTCATGCAATTTTCTTAAAAATATATTGCATGACAAAAAAAAAAAGAATACTTCTAGACCTGTTCTTTCTTCTTCAGCTGAGACTTTTAGGATAACAGCATCCTTTAGAGACATTTTCCTACTTATTTTCCCTAAAAGCAGTGCATGATAGCATGGATGTAGAGCTCATTAGAATTTAGTTATACTGTACATTTGAAGTTAGTTGCATGGCTTATATTATTTTAGTCTAATTAATATGTAGATAATAGCATTAACAATTTTTTATTATTATTTTGGAGGTAGGTACTGTATAACGTAGCTTCAGCATTTGTTTATATGTTAATAGTTTTAACAATACTGTATTTACTGTTGAAGATACAGTAATAGAATACAAACATTTGGAGATATGGTAATTTTCATTGATGTACAGAACTGATGCTTTATTATTTCATACCGTAGTTTTATTTCATGCTAATATATATACTTGGATTGTTTATATTCGTTTTAAAATCATTCAAAAGTTAATCATTTGAAGAGATGTTTTGAAGGCAGTTTGAATGACAGCTCCTTAAATGAAATAAAGACACATTTTGAATACAGGTGCTTAATTATAACTTCACAAATATTTTGAATTTAAGTGTGATAGTGCACCGTACATAATTAGTCTCTCAAAGAAGATTCAGTTAGTAAGCTTAGGTAAAGCTACATCTTTACCTTGCCTCTGTGCTAAATCTAAAGATGACTTAGTCACAATATCCTCAACAGGCTGGTACCAAGGAGAAAGGATCCGGGACCAGGAGCGTGGATGGTTCCCGGGAAGCTTCACAGTTGAGATCTCGTCTAGCCACGTACGGGCACGCAACCTTCGCCAGCGTTACCGCCTTCTAGCAATATCCAGCTCATTGCTGGACGAGCTAAAAAGGGAGAAAGAACGCTTTGATAAAGAGGAAAAGAGGAAAGACAGGAGAAGAACACTTACGATGAAGGAGGTCATTTCTTCTCAGGCTCAAGCACTTAATTAATACTGGGTAGAGTATTTGATTGCTTTTGACTGTCACAGTCATTGACCGAGTGAAATATCAACATCCTTTTTATGCCTCTGTACTTTCTTTTATTTCGTAAATATTAGAAAAACAAAGTAACGCCTCTTAAGTCTAGTACAGTATCTGGTTAACTCGTGAGTGACTTTGAAGGAAAAGAAAAACTATTTTGACTGTAGCAAAGACATACTGTATTTTGATCAGTGAGGGATTTTACCTTGATTGTTGTTAATCATAGATGTTCTAGACAGCATTGGTTAGTGTCTTGATAGAGCCGTTCTTAATATCTTTCATAAGGTTTAAGGTGAAGTGCAATAAACTCCAATGCAACTGTCTGCAACATCATTAAATAGCATTCCTTTCCCACAACTTTCCTACTAATCTGTTGTTCAGGTAATGTATTGATCGAAACCTAATGAAATATATGTGCTGAACAGTATTATATTATTATATGCATAAGTATCTTAATTTAGAAATCCTATTTCAACCTTTGTGTAGAGCCGTTACACTATTCTAGCTTTTTATGAAGAGTGTCAGCATTTGATTGCTACGAATAGGAAAATTGTATTTAATAAGATATGTGTACTTTTGTGTACATATACAGTACTATACAGTACATACATGCCTTCTTTAATTTGAAATTTGGAGCTTGTGATGGAAGAGGTATAATCATCCATGATAAATTTATCTGTTGTTTATGTCATGTAATATATATATACACATGATTTGGGTTGGTTTATCTTCCAGTGTGACTTTGTTGATATTACTCATTGACTGTATAGAATATCTGGAACACGTTTGAGTATATAACTGTTGATAATGTTTGAAGATATTAAACCAAATGTAATAAGCAATGCTTGTTCAAATATTGTACAGTTTTATATTGTTTTAAGCATATTTGTTTTATAAATGAAACACTTTTTTTTTTCTTTGTAAATAGTGAATATATTGTTTATTCAGTATTTGAATCTGTACATAGTTTTCTGGTAACATATCAGATTTATAAGTGTATTGTACATATGGATTATCTTTGATAAAATATAATGAATTATATGAGTTTGTATTATTTAACTGTTTTGGTACTTTTACAGCTGTTACTAGGTTTTCTTGCCCTGTATGATATGGCAAAGTAAAGCTTGATGCTTGCAATATTTTGATGTACTAAATAAAGAATTTCTGTTGAAAAAATGCAATATCACAGGATATTTATATTTGCAGTGTGCTTTTTGTGGCTCTTCTCATGCAGTATTTATTTTTATGAACGTTCATATTGGTTCTGTTTCAAAGCCTGGCTTATATTGATGTTTACGGCAAAAATAAAAGTTTACTGTATTCTTTCCTCAGAATAGACAGGGCTCTAGTACAGTATTGAGAAAATCTAGTGGCTAATGGCTATAACATTGTCTGGGGTACACCTTGCATGATTTGCCTTTCATTCTTCTGGTCGTCATTGTCCTCTGTTTACTTCTTGTAGATTGTGTTGCGTTATTTAAAGTATTAGCAATTATAAGGGATGTGTTCTGGATTTGTTATTAATTCCTGTGAAAAAATATCAAGAGTTATTTTTGGGCAGTAATGATCCTTATTCTCTTTATCTCTCTTGGCGGAGACACCATTGTGATTTAGATAATCGTTGTGTGGAATGTGAAGTCCTCATTGTACCTCTTATGAAGAGGTATGTTCAGATGTGAGTTGGCCAGATTAAGAGTTCTAAATATAGAATTAAGTAAATGTTTAGTCCAGGGGAAATTAAAGAGAAGACTAGGCTATTGTATTACAATGGGGATGCTGGCGATCACTCAAGCTATTAATGAGTTCTCCAGTTTAAACAGTAATGTAATAATAAGCTTTATAATGTATCTTTTATTCTTTGGTTGAATTTTTTTTAATCTAAAAAGGGCAATTGAGTCTTTGGGCAAAGACAGTCATTCTAGCCGAAGCTGTCCAGTTTCAAACCCTAGCGTAGCTCCTCAAGTTTTGCCTAGTGGCTATAGTGTGCATCAGTCAGCAAGAGTTCTGATGGTGCACAACACATGACAGAGTCGATTGCCTCTGTACAAGCCTTGTGCTCTTAAATTAATTCAGATCCTTGTACTGCAAAACACTCATTTCGGTGATCTAGTTTGCATTTTGTTACTATTGGATTTTAAGGTAGAAGACCAAAATTGTGCCCTGGATCCTAGTACCCCTCTGTTCAATGACGTAAGTACTTGTGAGCAACCATTTGTTTCATTTATTGATTGTATGGTTCTGGGGAACAATGTCTTCCTATATTGAATAAATCTTTTAATGTTTTATCAAAAACTAATCATATGAATCATGATTCATCTAGCAGTATGCATATCAGGTATCTCAAGTTTTCCCTAGTAGTTTGAATGTAGGTATAAGTTCTTCAAATGCCAAAATGAGTCCATTGCCTAGCACAGGTGCAAAGGTTCCCGTTCAATGTAAACAAAAGGGAAGACCTGTAATTAACTTTTTAGAGAATTCATCAAAACTGATAGATGAAGATATGGAGGAAAAATTCAACTATGATAAGGCGTCTACTTTTCAATGGGTAAGGAAACTTATTTTTGAAAGGTATCCAATAATTACTTAAGGAAAGTTCTTACTCCTCCGATTTGTTAGAAGTTGCAACCCCCAAGACTACTTATATGCCTTATTTTTCACAGTTTTTTATATATAGAATTGATGAATTGTTATCTCAAGTGCAATGAAAGGCCACTAATTCTGGTTCCTGTTTAGTGTTAATGCATCTTATCCCACATTGGTATTCCAAGATCTATAAAACCAATAAGTTGCCTAACCTTACCATTGATTCTAATCTTGTTACTTCTGAACACGTCAGTAATGTAAATCTCTGATTACTCCGATTTTGAGATAGTTTACTAATGAAATGCTGTTTGATGGTTATGAAGTGAGGAAAATTTTTGAAATATGTTATTTTTATTAGTAAAATAAATTTTTGGATATACTTACCCGATAATCATGTAGCTGTCAACTCCGTTGCCCGACAGAATTCTACGGGAGGGATACGCCAGCTATCACTATACTAGAAGGGGGTGTACTCACCAGCGCCACCTGTGGCCAGGTACTACAGTACTTCTTGTTGACACCTCCTCAATTTTTCCTCGGTCCACTGGTTCTCTATGGGGAGGAAGGGAGGGTCAATTAAATCATGATTATCGGGTAAGTATATTCAAAAATTTATTTTACTAATAAAAATAACATTTTTCAATATTAAACTTACCCGATAATCATGTAGCTGATTCACACCCAGGGGGGTGGGTGAAAACCAGTGTACATGACTAAAGGATAGCTAAGTATCCCGTATTTCATATAATCAGTTATCTCAAAATAACAATGAAATAATAAGTACCTGGTAAGGAAGTCGACTTGAACCGTTACTCTGCCTTTATTAAGTTCGTCTTCCTTACTGAGCGCAGCGTTCCTCTTAGGAGGCTGAATCAACTCTAAGGTGCTAAAGTATATAGGGCTGCAACCCCTACTAAAGGACCTCTACACAACCTCTAACCCAGGCGCTTCTCAAGAATGAATTGACCACCCGCCAAATCAAAAGGATGCGGAAGGCTTCTTAGCCTACCGTAACAACCATAAAAACAACAATAAAAGCATTCAAGAGAAAGGTTAAAAAAGGTTATGGGATTAAGGGAATGTAGTGGCTGAGCCCTCACCTACTACTGCACTCGCTGCTACGAATGGTCCCAGGGTGTAGCAGTTCTCGTAAAGAGACTGGACATCTTTAAGATAAAATGATGCAAACACTGACTTGCTCCTCCAATAAGTTGCATCCATTATGCTCTGCAGAGAACGGTTTTTATTAAAGGCCATCGAAGTGGCTACGGCTCTCACTTCGTGGGTCCTTACCTTCAGCAAAGCAAGGTCTTCCTCCTTCAAGTGAGAATGGGCTTCTCTAATCAGAAGCCTTATATAATACGAAACCCCGTTTTTGGACATGGGCATCGAAGGTTTCTTGATTGCACACCATAAGTCTTCTGACTGTCCTCGAATAGGTTTAGACCTATTAAGATAATATTTCAGAGCTCTGACAGGGCAAAGAACTCTTTCTAGCTCGTTACCTACCATGTTGGAAAGGCTAGGAATTTCAAACGATCTAGGCCAAGGACGTGAAGGAAGTTCATTCTTAGCTAAGAATCCGAGCTGTAAAGAACATGTCGCAGATTCGGATGTGAACCCAATGTTCTTGCTGAAGGCATGAACCTCACTGACTCTTTTAGCTGTTGCAAGGCAGACGAGAAAAAGAGTCTTGAGGGTAAGGTCCTTGAAGGAAGCTGACTGGAGAGGTTCGAACCTAGGCGACATAAGGAACCTTAAGACTACGTCTAGATTCCAGCCTGGAGTGGGTAAACGACGTTCTTTAGAAGTCTCAAAAGACTTAAGGATGTCTTGAAGGTCCTTGTTGGAAGAAAGGTCCAAACCTCTGTGGCGGAGAACTGAAGCCAACATACTCCTGTACCCTTTAATCGTAGGAGCTGAAAGGGATCTCTCATTCCTTAGATGTAATAGGAAGTCAGCTATTTGGGTTACAGAGGTATTGGTAGAGGAAACTGCATTGGCTCTACACCAGCTCCGGAAGACTTCCCACTTGGATTGGTAGACTCTACGAGTGGATACCCTCCTTGCTCTGGCAATCGCACTGGCTGCCTCCTTCGAAAAGCCTCTAGCTCTAGCGAATCTTTCGACAGTCTGAAGGCAGTCAGCCGAAGAGCGTGGAGGTTTGGGTGCAACTTGTCTACGTGAGGTTGACGTAGAAGGTCCACTCTTAGAGGGAGAGTCCTGGGGACGTCGACCAGCCATTGTAGTACCTCTGTGAACCATTCTCTTGCAGGCCAAAGGGGAGCAACCAGCGTCAGCCGTGTCCCTTCGTGTGAGATGAACTTCTGAAGGACTTTGTTTATGATCTTGAACGGTGGGAATGCGTAAAGGTCGAGATGGGACCAATTCAGCAGAAAAGCATCCACATGAACTGCTGCTGGGTCTGGAACTGGGGAACAGTACAAAGGAAGCCTCTTGGTCATGGAGGTGGCAAAAAGATCTATTGTCGGCTGACCCCACAAGGTCCAAAGTCTGTTGCACACGCTCTTGTGAAGGGTCCATTCCGTGGGGATGACCTGATCTTTTCTGCTTAGGCGATCTGCTGAGACGTTCATGTTGCCCTGAATGAACCTCGTAACTAGGGTGAGGTTTAGACTTCTTGACCAAATGAGGAGGTCCCTTGCTATCTCGTACAGGCTCCTCGAATGGGTCCCTCCCTGCTTGGAGATGTAAGCCAAGGCTGTGGTGTTGTCGGAGTTCACCTCCACCACCTTGCCTAGCAGGAGGGACTTGAAGTTCAATAGGGCCAAATGAACTGCCAGTAGCTCCTTGCAGTTGATGTGGAGCGTTTCCTGTTCCTTGTTCCACGTTCCCGAGCACTCCTGTCCGTTCAAGGTCGCGCCCCAGCCCGAGTCTGATGCATCCGAGAAGAGATGAAGATTGGGGGTCTGAATCGCCAACGATAGGCCCTCCCTGAGAAGGAGATTGGTCTTCCACCACAAGAGAGTGGTCTTCATCTCTTTGGTGACCGGGATAGAGACTGCTTCGAGCGTCAAATCCTTGTCCCAATGAGCTGCTAGATGGAATTGGAGAGGGCGGAGGTGGAGTCTCCCTAGCTCGATGAACAGGGCTAACGATGAAAGGGTCCCTGTGAGACTCATCCACTGTCTCACCGAGCAACTGCTCCTCTTCATCATGCTCAGGATGCAATCTAGGGCTTGGCTTATCCTTGGGGCCGATGGAAAAGCCCGAAAATCCTGACTCCGAATCTCCATTCCCAGGTAAACAATGGATTGGGAGGGAATGAGCTGGGACTTTTCTAAGTTGACTAACAGACCCAGCTCCTTGATCAAGTCCAAAGTCCAGTTGAGACTCTCCAGACAGCGACGACTCGTGGAGGCTCTCAACAGCCAGTCGTCTAAATAAAGGGAGGCTCTGATGTCCGATAAGTGGAGGAATTTTGCAATATTCCTCATCAGATGCGTAAACACCATAGGAGCTGTGCTTAGGCCAAAACACAGGGCTTGGAATTGGTACACAACCTTTCCAAAAACGAATCTCAGGAAAGGTTGGGAGTCTGGATGAATAGGAACGTGAAAGTAAGCATCTTTCAGATCCAACGAGACCATCCAGTCCTCCTGCCTGACCGCTGCTAGGACCGACTTCGTCGTCTCCATAGTGAACGTCTGCTTGGTGACATAAGCATTGAGCGCGCTGACGTCCAGCACCGGTCTCCAACCTCCTGTCTTTTTGGCCACCAGAAAGAGACGGTTGTAGAAGCCCGGGGATTGATGGTCCCGGACTATAACCACTGCCTTCTTCTGTAACAGGAGCGACACCTCCTGGTGCAACGCTAGCCTCTTGTCCTTTTCCTTGTAGTTGGGAGAGAGGTTGATGGGAGAAGTGGTCAGAGGGGGTTTGCGGCAGAATGGTATCCTGTAACCCTCCCTCAGCCACCTGACAGACTGGGCGTCTGCACCTCTCTTTTCCCAGGCTTGCCAGAAGATCTTGAGTCTGGCTCCTACTGCTGTCTGGAGAGGAGGAGAGTCAGTGTTTGCCTTTTGAAGTCTTGGAACCTTTCCTAGACTTGCTCCTGGAAGAGTCTGGACGGGAGCTTCCTCGGCTGGGGGCTCTACCACGAAAGGGCGGAATAAACCTTGTAGCAGGAGTATCAGCCACTGTGGTGCGATAAGTCCTGGGGACTGAGGGAGCAACCTTAGTCTTACGAGCTGAAGAGGCCACAAGATCATGAGTGTCCTTTTGAATCAGGGCCGCAGACAAGTCCTTGACAAGCTCTTCGGGAAACAAGAGCTTAGAGAGCGGAGCGAAAAGGAGTTGAGACCTTTGACAAGGTGTGATGCTGGAAGAAAGGAAGGTACAAAGTTGCTCCCTTTTCTTAAGAACTCCTGACACAAACATTGAAGCAAGCTCGCCAGATCCATCCCTAATAGCTTTATCCATGCAGGACATTAAAAGCATGGCCGAGTCCTTGTCCGCAGGGGAGGTCTTCTTGCTAAGGGCCCCCAGGCACCAGTCAAGAAAATTGAACATCTCAAAGGCACGAAATACACCCTTTAGGAAGTGGTCTAGATCGGAGAAGGTCCAGCAAACCTTAGAGCGCCTCATTGCTGTTCTACGAGGAGAGTCGACCAAACTTGAGAAGTCAGCCTGGGCAGAGGCAGGTACTCCCAAGCCTGGTTCCTCTCCTGTGGCATACCATACGCCCGCTTTAGAAGTGAGCTTAGTCGGTGGGAACATAAAGGAAGTCTTCCCTAGTTGCTGCTTAGACTGCAACCACTCCCCTAAAATTCTTAAAGCTCTCTTAGAGGACCTTGCAAAGACGAGCTTAGTATATGTAGACTTGACAGGCTGCATGCCCAGCGAAAACTCAGATGGCGGAGAGCGGGGGGTAGCAGAGACAAAATGGTCCGGGTATACCTCTCTGAAAAGAGCCAGGACCTTACGAAAGTCAATAGGTGGAGGAGAAGACTTGGATTCTTCCACGTCTGATGAGGGATCCAGGTGCGCAGCTTCCTCATCAGAAACCTCATCACCAGAGTGTAGCGAAGTGAGAGGTAATGGAACAGTGGTATGCTGAACAGCAGAATCTGAACAAGCGGGTGCAAAAACGCTTGTGGTTTCATCCTCAAGTCTCTGTTGATGAGTTAAAACCTGAGGTTCAGGCTGCAAAGGCTGGTCAAAAAGAGTAGCGGAAGGTAGGCGCATGGGTTGAGGAGGCTGACTCCTGGCATGAGTGTCTTGACTCAAGAGTTGCGCTTGTTGTAAGGGTTGCGGATGCGCAGTAGCAGGTTCCTGAGGAACGAGTTGAGGTTCCTGAGGTGTGAGCTGCGAGAGTTGAGGTAGCGGCTGCGCAGAACGCAGTTCTTGTCTCGCAAGTTGAGGTTCCTGAGGCGCAAGGCTAAGGTGTTGAGGCTCTCGCCTTGAGGAGGGTTGAGGTCGCTGCAGCGAGAGCTGAGGTGTCTGCCTCATGGATGGAAGAGGTTGTCGTACCTCAAGAGAGTGTTGCCTCACTGGTGGAACCGCAAGCGGAAGCGGAGGAAGTAAGGCATAAGCTTCCTGTTCCCATTGCTGAGGTTGCCTTAAGGAAGGCGGAGGTTGCTGCACACCGCTGGAAACTGGCAACTCAGTACGCGGTAAGGTATCCTGAGGAGCCTCAACATCGTACGCCTGGCAGACTGGACTGCGGTTAGGCGGAGCGATCGCAGGAGGAGGTGTAACCTTCTCAGCCTGACACTCACGCATTAAGACCGCAAGCTGTGACTGCATGGACTGCAGTAAAGTCAACTTGGGGTCGGCAGACACTAAGGTCTGCTGAGGCAAAACCTTAACAGAAGATGAGGTCTGTTGCGGCAGCACCTTACCCCTCTTAGGAGGTGTGCAGTCACCTGATGACTGCGGAGAGTCAGAGCTAATCCAATGACTGCAGCCAGGTTGTAGAGCTCTTGAGGTCTGGACTTTGCGTTTGAGAGGTCTTGAGACCTGAGTCCAGCGTTTTCTCCCTGACAATTCTTCAGCAGACGAGTAAAAGACGGGCTCAATCGTCTGCGGGTGGGAGTGACGGTCTCTGTAAGACACGCCCGCAACCACCGAGGATACTTCTGTGCGCCGATCAAGGCCTGCCGAACCCTTTTGCCCTTCGACATTGCTTCTCCCCTGGGCTTGGGAGCTTGCAAGAGGTCCCGGACTGGGAGGACGACTGGCACGCACAGAAGTACCCTCACGCACCACACTGACACTGACACTAGCACTTGGCACTGCACTGACACTAGCACTTGTCACAGCACTGGCACTATTACTTCCCACTGCACTTTTGACCTTAAGTTCCTTGACTTCGGCCATAAGAGACTTATGATCACTAACCACCGACTCCACTTTGTCACCTAAAGCCTGAATGGCACGCAAAACAACAGACATATCAGGTTGAGGGCAAATAGTAGGTTCGGGGGTAGCCACTACAGGGGGAGGAAAAGGTAGGGGATCATGAGGTGAGGAAAAAAGTGAAGAGCGAGAAGAACTCCTCCTAACTCTCTCTCTCTCTCTAACTTGGTTGAATATTTCAGGAATCGGACAAATTCAAGTTCCGAAAGTCCGGCGCATTCCTCACATCGATCTTCCAACTGACAGGGTCTTTCCCTACAGTCAGAGCAAGCGGTGTGAGGATCTACCGAGGCCTTCGGAATACGCCTATTACAAGACCTACATCGTCTATGGGGTGGGGCTTGTGAAATGTCAGACATCTTGAATCAAAGAGTTAGCCAAGGGGGATTCCAAATCAAGCAAAAAGATCGTTAACCATTAATCAGAACTAAATAAAAGCTATCTAAGCTAATATAGAAGTTTTCCAGTATAGCGACAGCCGAAATCTGAGAGAAATACTTCACCAAAAGCCGTGAACAATACTCCAAGATCATAAGCGTATCCCAGAACGTCTTGCCGGAAGCACGACAGAGGAAAAATTGAGGAGGTGTCAACAAGAAGTACTGTAGTACCTGGCCACAGGTGGCGCTGGTGAGTACACCCCCTTCTAGTATAGTGATAGCTGGCGTATCCCTCCCGTAGAATTCTGTCGGGCAACGGAGTTGACAGCTACATGATTATCGGGTAAGTTTAATATTGAAAAACTCTCTTTTGCAGATTCTATAATAGTGGGTTATTTCAAGCCTTAATAGAAGAGGAGTTTACAGGCCATCAGGATCTGACTCTTATTTTAGATTATCTGACTTCTTAGATAAAATTATTTCAGGCGGAGTTTCCAAGATTAGGAGACTTTGTGTATTTTGAGATTAATGTAGAGAAAAAGTGTGTTCCTCTATAGTTGGGTCACTGATACTCAGAAACATATTTTAATTTCTTTCTTTATCCTGAGTCCTGTTTTAGCAATAGCTAACTAGAATTGATAAGGTGGTGGGACAAGTGAACGGCAGGAGACAAATTAATGCTTTTAGGTGATTTTCTCGAGAGAGAAAAAGTTGTTTTACCTATGAACCTGTAGCAACTACGTTTCTCTAATTATGTCCTCCTAGAGATTCATTTCGTAACTGTGTTAGATCGTCAGGATCTCCCTCTAGTAAAGATTCCAGCTAGATGGCAACAAGACTTGTAGAATTTATAGGAGATCTCTATGATGGGGTTTTCTTATAGATTCCTTTAGGAATAAGACTCCTATTTTTATGAGGTTTGGGAAAGTCTTCATCCCGAACCTTTGATGCTACCTTTGGTCTGTAAAGGCTATGGAATTCTTCTGTCCTCCAATCCTCACTTGTTTAAAGAACTAGTATCTTTTCCAAGTTAACTAACTAATTCAGCAAAGGCCCAGGTTTTGAATGTAGGAAGTGTAAAACTCCTATAGAAGATTGTAATGGAAGAGGTCTTGAATCCATCTCATGGTCTTTACAAAAAGTTACTTCTAGTCCCCAAATTGTTAGGAGGTTGGAGACCAGTTGTAGGTGTTTAGATTTTAAACAAGTTTACCATTCTCACTAAGTTTTCTATGTAAACACCTTCGATTTTCGGGAGTTAAGGAAAGGAGATTGAATGTTTTTGATAGAACTATCAGAGTGCATACTGTACTTTCACATCACTATTCATCAAAGGTTTAACATTTCCAGAGCCTCTTGAAGATTTCCATCCCCTGTAAGCCTTCAAAGGGAATGTATTGGAAAAAGTTTAGGAGGATATTTTCTTTGGGTCATGACCCGATGTCACACTAACATGGTCAGCCTTTCTGATAAAATAGGTGAGTTTGGACCTTAGCTGTTTCAAAGAGAGATTAGTTCCTGTTGTTTCCCCTTTAAAAAGTTATCCATCCTTGAAGACCAGACTCTTTAACAGGTAGGCCTTAAGTCATTCCACGGGGCACAGAGAAGGGTCTTCTTTTAGTGGAACGATCTTCCAGGGTCCCCAATGTTTTGTGGGAAGTTCATTTGTCGCCAAGAATGCAGGGTCTCGGTAAAGATTTACCTCCCCAATTCCGAGAATTTGATGTGGGCATCATCCCTTGAAAGTGCCACAATCTCACCGACTCTAGCATCAGAAGCCTTAGCAAGCAACAAGATTGACTTTTGAGTAAGATCCCTCAAAGAGGTAGTGGGGTTATCTATTGAGGAGGGTAAGTGCAAGACTATCCAACTCCCATGAGATATCCTTGGGAGGAGCATTTGGTTTCAATTTAGCACAAGCCTTCGGAACCTTATTGAACAGTTCACTGTTGAGTTCAATATCAAAAACATAAGCGATAGGTCTAGTTAGTGCTGACTTACATGAGGCAATAGTTGTAGAGCCAAACCTTGTTCGTGTAATGAAGTAAAAAAGTAAATACAGAAGTCCATAGTAATGGAAGAGGGCTGATGTTCTTTAATGAATTCCACCTATTTTTTCCAGGAAGATGAGTATTGTCATTTCATAGTAGCGAACTTGTACTCCTATAAAGTTGATCCTCTCTTTCGCAATTCCGAACTTTCTTTGAGCGAGAAAATCATGAGCTGAAGGTTTTTCGTTATCCAAGAGGAAGCGAAGACACTTCTATTGAAAATCCTGTGACAGCAATGGAGATGGTAGAAGGATCTGGTGAGGTTTGAGATGCAGAAAAAGAGGGCACCAATTGCTTTGGGGCCACTGGAGATGCTGTCCCTTTGAAAGTCCGCAATTTGTTCAGGACTTTCATTAGGAGGGTTAACAGTGGAAAGAGGTAAATGTGAGACCACTGGTTCCAATCCAGTGACATTGCATCTGTTCCCACTTCCGGATCTAAGTTCGGTGCTATATACCGGGGAAGCTTCTTGTTGAAGCTCGTCGCAAAGAGATCTATTTGCAGTTCTGGGACTTTCTATATGATGAAACAAAATGATTTTTCATCTAGAGACCATCCTGTTTCCAGAGGTTTGGATCTGGAGAGGGTGTCCGCCTTCACATTGCGAATTCCTTCTTAGTGAACTGCTGAAAGATGCCAATTTCTCTGCTTTGCCAAGGTGAGAATGGCTATAATCACATCGTTGATCTGAAGAGACCTGGAGTTCTGTCTGTTGATGCAGTGGACTATCGTCTTGCTGTCAAGAACTAATTTGATGTGTGATTTTTTTGTTTGGGTTCAGTCTCTTCAGAGTTAGAAGCACTGCCATATCTTTGAGAATGTTGATATGGAATTTCTGAAGTGTGGTTGACCTCTGACCCTGTATCTTCTTTGAGGGATGTGGCAGTGAACCACTGCTTGAGCTGTTTGCACAGCAAAGCCGGGATTTTGTGGCGAAGATCTCTCCGAGCATTTGATGCCTTTCTTCTCCAGACTCTGTTGGCATCTTTGAGTCTTGCTATTAGAATTGGGTCTGTCACGGCAGCGAACTGCAGTGAATCTAAGTCTCTTTCCCGTTGACGTTTGGTGATTACTTTCGAGCAAAGTAGGCACCTGACAGAGTTTGCTATTTCCTTTTTCTTGCCTTGTGGTAGAGATAGGATGTGTGACTTCAGATTCCAATGAAGCCCTAGCCACTGGAATTCTTGAGCTGGAGATAGCTTGGAATTTTTGAGGTTGAGCTGAAAGCCCAGAGATTGCAGGAATTTCATAGCTTCCAGAGCGGCTAGAAGGCATTCCGACTTTGTTGCAGCCCATACTAACCAGTCGTCTAGGTATACCATCACCTGAAGTCCTTTGTTCCTGAGTTGTTGGACAATAGTCTCGACTAGGTTTGTGAAAATCCTTGGAGCTATCTTGAGTACGAAGGGCATAGCTCTGATTACGTAGGCCTTTCTTGGCAGTCTGAAACCAAGGTAGGGGGAGAAGTGCCGACCTATTGGAAGATACCAATAGGGGTCGATAAGATCTATGGAGACGGTGTAGGTACCATGGTGTAGTACGGTCCGTATTTGCAAGATTGTTAGCATCTGGAATTTGTTGTTCAGAATGAATTTGTTTAGTGGGGTCAAGTCCAGAGTAGTTTGAAGAGTGTTTGAATCTTTCTTTGGAACGCAGAATAGCCGTCCTTGAAAGTTCATGGATTTTGTGCAACGGATAACTCCCTTCCGGAGAAGATCCTGTACATAACCCCCCAAGAATGGGGTTGTGGGTTGGAAGAACCTCTTGAACTGGTGTGGTTTCTGTCTCCATTTCAAGCCTAGTCCGTTTGAGACTAAGCTGTGAGAACCAAGGAT
Source organism: Palaemon carinicauda (assembly GCF_036898095.1). Lineage (NCBI taxonomy): Eukaryota > Metazoa > Arthropoda > Malacostraca > Decapoda > Palaemonidae > Palaemon > Palaemon carinicauda. The sequence continues at coordinate 34,302,663 of NC_090741.1, read as the reverse complement.
TGAATACCTATTGATCCTTGAAGAGATAAAGTCTTCCCCCTACCAGTAGCTCCTTATTGTTGTTGTGAAGGACCTGCTTCTTTATACGCCTTGCCTCTACTTCCTCGGTCCCTAGATTGACCGCCCCTTCTAGACCTCCCTCTGCCACTAGCACTTTTCTTTTGAGCTCTGGCGGGATGAAAAGTCGCAGTGGCTCTCTCATAGACTGGGTTGAAGGCTGGAGACTGTGACACATAATGCTGAGGAACCGTGTACACAGTCTAGATGATCATGGCAACTGAGGCTGTCATGACAGGAAAGGTTTTCCCGCCTTGAAAGGGTCCCCTAGACTTCTTATCCTTGGGTTGAGGTCCTGCTCTAGGGAAGAATTTCCTCTTAGAGGACATACCCCACTTTTGCATAAGGCTCTTATGCTCCTGAATCGCTCTGTCCATTACTTCCTTGACCATTTTCTGAGGAAAGAGATCTTTCCCCCAGATGTTTGGGTCAATAACATTTTTAGGTTCATGCCTAATAGTTTCTGTGGCTAGGACGTGTTGTCTGCATCCTCTTCTGGCTAAAAAGAAAGCATGCAAATCTCTTTATCAGGACTGGGAAGAGGTCTGATTTGGAATAGTTCCCAGTCAACATTTCCAGATAGGACTGGTGGGACAAAGAAGCAGATAGCCTCTCTTTGGCTTCCAATTCTACCTTTAAAAGGAATTCGGGAATTCTAGGCAACCTTTCATTGACTTGTTTGACTCCAATGTCCCTATCCAGTTTTCCAGCTGTAAAGGTGCTGGACATCTTCCCAACTGTCTGAGTCATAAGGAAGGCCCGAGGAGACAGGTTTGGCCTCCTGTAGCTCTGGCAATAGTCTTTCTTCAATTACTGCCTTCTTCACAGCCCTAAAACTTTTTGAGGCGAAGAGAAAGACAGTATCTTAGGGAGCAACAAAGGTAGCCGAAGGCAGAAAGTCGAGTGTTGGTAAATTTGGTCGTCTTAAGCTCCTTTACTAATAAGGTTTGAGCCTTGCTGTGGTCCAGAATGATAGTTTCCTTAGGGATCGTATAATCTCTAATGGACACTTCCAAGTTTAGCCTTACGGAGCAGTAATGATAATTATCAATAGAGGGGTAGATTTCTAAGTCCAAGACATGCTTAGAACCTATAATATCTCCAATGTGAAGGTACCCCTCACTCAGAGCCATATGCCCAGCATAATGGCAAGAATTCTTAGCCAAGCAATCTGGCAGGCTTGACACTGATGGAGCCTTGGACTTAGGTGCCTGTTTAAAAGCCTCTATCTTTGTATCTTAAGGATGCTTGAGTTTGTTTATGTTCAGCATGGATATTTTCCATGAATGCCTTCATGGATGCCATAAACTCCAAGTGACCAGGGAACAAAGATGTACTTGAGGTAGGAACAGGAATAGAAGTGCAGGCAGGAGCGGCAGATACAGGAATGGGGGATTGAGCCAAAGAAGTACTGAGTACTTTACTTACCTGATGGACATCTAAGGACTCATCAGAGGCTTCCATAGACAGCAGGATCCTCTCCCTCTCTGATGTTACAGAAAAGGTCGTCGGCATGTTGTCGGCCTCAAGGCTCATCACTTGAAGAGCGTCCCAAACTTGATCATCCACATGATCTAATTGTACTGACGGGAGTAGTACCATCGGTATCTAGTGACCAAAAACAGCAGTCACCTCGGCCTTGGGAAAGAGGAAGTCCTTGAGTTCCATGGAAGGAAGGTAAGGGACACCTTGTTGAGAGCTCATCTGAAAGTCTCTCCCCCAATGTCTAATGGCTCTCTGACTTCTGGCTTTGTCGTCCTGGGAGACGTTGGTAGCGTGAAAACCAGTATAGATAAGATCCTTGCACACACTGCAGTTGGCAGGTTCCCAATTGGCAAGGGACCCTTTGGAAACATGGCAATCAGCATGCTTCCGGCAAGTCTTGTGACCACAAGGCAACTTGACCCGCCTGGTGCAGGTTAACGTCGAACACTCCATGTCTTCAGTAACCTGTTAAGATAGAAAATTTTCAATGGGTACAATTAGTGTATTAAAAATTTGCATATCTCATATTATACAGGGATAGAATATCGGTCTATTATACAACCTAAGGTAATGAATTCACATACCATCCTGCCTAAGCTGGCAGCAGCTGCACCAGAGGCAGGTGCAGCCGTGTCTAAGGCGGCAGCTATTCCTACTAACCATGGCTCAATGAACTGACCTTTCGTTGCCCACATGGATGTCGACAGCGCGGCAGTGGCATTGTAAAGTCGATAAGAAGTGGACGATTCTCTATAGAAACAGACCATGAGCAAGGCACAGGTTAATAGAAGGCAGTAGATGAATGTGTATATATACAGTATATATATATATATATATATATATATATATATATATATATATATATAAATACACACACACACACATATATATGTATATATATATATATATATATATATATATATATATATATATATATATATATATATGTGAAGAATTTTCTTCACTCTTCTTCTTTCAATCGTATTTTTAGCTCTCTTCTACTAATACTATAGCTACCCCTTAAATGTTCTCTTCTACATTCAATTTTCTTTAACGAAACATAGGGAGAACTAATCTAAACTTAAACTTGTTGACAGTGGCGCACGCCATGCTCGTGACGTCACAGCGTAGATACGCACAACAGAGGGCCTTAGTGGTAACCCCGGCGTATGTTGGTTCTTTCCTTAAACTACGTGGGTCGAGATTAAATTCCTAAACTGCATTTTTTATATAAATTCCAATACTGCTGAATTAATGCATCTTATATTTCTCAATACCAATTAAGGTTTGTTAATTTTAAGATGTATACCCATCGCACCAGTCCATTGCTAATTAATCATTTAAAATATTATTTTTAGCAAGCCAGAATAGGTAGGATTATTGTATATATAACCTCCCTCAGAACAGCAAGATTTATCTGAGTATTTAGTACAAAATCCTGCCTCCTCTGCACTCCTTGCAACAATACATTGCCCTGTCCTGTAGTCCCGATATGGCACCCCCAATGGATTACCGCGCGCATCATGACCGTCACTTGTTTGGCAAGGTGAAGCCAGGTGATCTCCTCGACCTTAGTGTCAGCCATTCAACTAGAAGCTGCCCTGGCCTACTGACCTGCCTGGTTAGTGAATCCGTGCACCTCTGGCTCACCCCCATCCCCCTCTTCCAAACGTGACTCACCAAGGAGTCCTGTGGCTGCCGGCTGGAGACTGTGAAGGAGTGGAACCTGGGAACCTTAATTACCACAAACGAGGATTCTTGGGGTGAGCCAGGCAAGAGTGCAAAGTGCGACCAGGTCAACAGCTATCACGGGCATAGGACTAATCTCAAAGGAGTGCAGGTACTACATCAATGGCCATTTAGTTTTCCCCCAATTCTTAGCTTAGACTAATTTTAACTTTATAGGGAACCTGGCTTTTACACTATTCGGACTGTGTGCGGTGGGATTGTGTGTAAATATTTTTCCGTTATCATTTCTGGTTTGAGACTATCATAGTCTCTGGGTCACGTGGGCCACGTGCCAGACCCCATTTTGATTGTTGCAGACCACGTGTCTAACCCATCATCTTTATTATTTTGAATTGCTTTTAATTTGCATTCCTTTTATTATTCCATTTTTGTTTTGTTAAGATGTCCGTTTTCTTTTAATGTAAATTTGTGAATAAATCAATATTAGGTTAATTAAACCTCTTTAGTATTTTTTGCTCCCTCATTTATTTAATGTTTAAACTGGGAATATTTAAAGAGTAAAACCTAAGTAAGTCTATAGGTGGTAACAGCGAGGAACTTTGCATTAATATGTTTGCTTCGAAGGTAAAGATCCTTATCTTTAAACTTTTAAACTACTTTACATCACTGCTCCCATGTTGGATTTTGTCTAATTACATTAACGTAAAATACCTGTCCAGCATCTCATTGGGGTAGCTGGGACGGAGCCGGAACAGAGCCTGAGAATGAGATGACTATAGACCTGACAAAGCTAGAGTAGGCCATAAATTACATATATATTCTACGTGTGGAGTACTCCGGCCTCTGGACAGTAAAATTTCCCCCTTTTGTATTTAAGAGTGATGGTTAGTGAATTGTGACAGTAAAGTATTAGCAGGGTGTTTGTTCCCCGAGAGTAAGTGCTCATATCCTCCCCTGTTGAACTTTATGTAACTGTTATAAGGAGACTTTCCCGGACTAAGTTCCCACAGAACACACCATAAAAAAATTCTCCACAATATATATATATATATATATATATATATATATATATATATATATATATATATATATATATATACATGTATATATATATTTATCTGTGTGTGTGTGTGTGTGTGTGTTTTGATCAAACATACTATTCCTTCGAAAGACTGAAAATAACTAAACATATCAGCTGCATCATTACACACGTGGGTAGGCTATTATCGAGACAGCCAGATTTTAGCTCATTTTATTTCCTTTCTATCTATAACGTAAAATACTAGGAACCTCTTTGAATTTTGCTTTCACTTCCTTATTCAAAGGAGAGAGAGAGAGAGAGAGAGAGAGAGAGAGAGAGAGAGAGAGAGAGAGAGAGAGAGAGAGAGAGAGAGAGAGAGAGAAGCAATTTTTCTTGAGCAAATTGGATTGTCACCTATATTGTATTATCTTTCCAGGACACATTGCAGATGAGATAAGAAATGGATTGTTCTGTTTTGCGCAGGCAAAACATTGACGGATGTTTGCAGTAATTTTATCTTTAATGACAGGTAAAATAATATTTACATATCTACCTATCGATGCATATATATATATATGTATATATATATATATATATATATATATATATATATATATATATATATGTATGTATATATAATATATATATATATGTATGTATATATAATTTATATATATATATATATATATATATATATATATATATAATATATATATATATATATATATATATATATATATATATATATATATATATATATATATATATATATATATAACGTGTATGTAATTTTTTGTGCCAGGGCCATAAGGATTTGTACACTCTTTGTGGGCATGTGCATTCATCGATTTTCCTGCATAATAAAATCGAAAAAGTCTCGAGAGAAGAAGTCTGAAAAGTAGTTCCTGATATTTCTACCCTCCTATTGTAAAACCAGTGATATAATTGTGCATTTAATGTATATTTTCTCTATCTTTAAATCACAGTATTCAAAAAAGAGGATTACTGTAAATAAGGACCTAATAATTAAAAAGATTCCACATTCCAATATTTCTGCCAAATGTATCGTTCCGCGCTCGTGTGTGTCACTACACTTCATGCTGTTGTTTGAGGAAGACAAAATCTGAAATTGTCTTTCTTCTTCTTGTTTGGCGCATTTTCGTCACTTAAACGTTCCAAATTTTTCCAAAGGTTAGTACAGCTAATATGAATACGGGGTTAGTTATATCATATCAGAGTTATTTTCAAAATAGAAATGGATAGGTAGCTCATGCATTTTTTTTATGTCGGTAGGCCTAGGCTTGTTTTGAGTAAGCAGTCATAGGCTGCAATATTAGTTTTAATTGACGATAAAACTTTGAAACGGTTTGGAAGGTTCTTTAATATGGTATTTTTCCCTTCTATATCTGTCAATTTTTTTTGGATTATAAAAGGAAATTGTGACTGCTAGGAAATAATATTTTGACCAAATCGCAGTCAATGGGTGAATGTACTGTAGTTTGTTTGGACAGGTGTAAAGTTACTTATAACTCCGCCCCCCCTGCGACCCCCCCCCCCCCCCCTGCGACCCCCCCCCCCCCTGCGACCCCCCCTTAAGGACACTACCTAACACATCCATCAAACCAAATCCAAAGTGATGGTACTGCTGTATACATCGTTATACTATCACCATTATAATATACTCCATAAATTAATGAAGCTTACCTTAACCTGTTGGTTGATAAAGATGTGCTGCTGCTTTGAGGAAAACGTGAAGCCGTTGCGAAGGTTCCCTGACATGCAGGACAATTTTTATTTTGTAAAATTAAATTGTCTCTCTGGCACAATTCCACTAGTTTTTCAATATAACCCCGAATAAGTAAGAACAAATTCATTGTAACTTAGGAAACAGTCAGGACAAGAAGATGGAATTTCAACTTCTTGTGCAACATCAGATGACGTGCGTGCTACGGCCTCCATGTCTAGGAACGAAATAAAATGGCTGGGTAAGAAAATGTATTGTCGCACTGTGATGGGTAAGAGAATTTATTGTCGCACTGTGATTGGCCAAACGTGAAGACGTCATTGGGAAAGAAAATATATTGTCGCACTGTGATTGGCCAAACGTGAAGACGTCATAGTGGACTAGTTTGTCTGCGGATTATAGTGGTTACAGGGCTCATTTGAGCAAAAATAAGACAGAGTCAACAATAACAACAGACTTAGAAAAATCTGGGAGGAAGACAAGAGTAGCATGAGTTTGATCGTCGATATTTCGACTTATTGATTTTCACTAAATTATCTCACTGGTATACCATTATATACATACATTCCTACATATTCTAGTAAAAATAAATTGAATATCAGTGATATCTTCATGCGGCCCTCTCCTAGACATTAACCCCAATATTTCACACCAAAACACCTATTGTTTGGAAAACAAAAATAGGGGGTAATAGTTTACAACACCACGCTCTCCATTTACTCCAAAACAATGCAATCCTGCAGTTTTCATCTTCTTGCACAGTAATTAGGTGGTTATTTAAATTCTGGGTAAGCAATAATTAGCAAGATATGTTGAGGAAGGGGGAAGGGGTTATAAAAAGAAAATAACTCGGTTTCCTCACTAAACGACTTGGAACTGACATGTCAACAAAGTCAACGAAACAGGATTCGTGATGCCAGCGTACATAAACAGAAGTCCGTGATGCCAGCGTATATTTGATATACTGTATATTCAATATATGCTTAGTTAAAAATGGATTAATTACTCAAAAGTGTCCATAAAATATGCAATTTACAAATAGTGACACTTTTGGGTAATCACTCAATTTTTTATTAGTATATTTTGAATATACAGTATATCAAATGTACACTGGCATCACGAACTTCTGTTTATGTACTCTGGCATCACGAATCTTGTTTCGTTGACTTTGTTGACATGTCAGTTCTGAGTCGTTTAGTGAGGAAACCGAGGTATTTTCTTTTTATAACCCCTTCCCCCTTCCTCAACATATCTTGCTAATTATTGCTTTCCCAGAATTTAAATAACCACCTAATTACTGTGCAAGAAGATGAAAACTGCAGGATTGCATTATTTTGGAGTAAATGGAGAGCGTGGTGTTGTAAACTATTACCAAGTAGGGGCATGTTTCCACGCCTCACCCGCCAGGAAATGGCGTATTCATAGCTGTTCCCCGCTATAGGAATAGATTCTTCAACCACCCTACAAAACGCTAAGTTGATAGAAAATACATTATCAGGAAAACACGAGAAAAAATACAAGTAACCCCTAAATGAGAGGTTTTAAGAATACACGTTTATGGTTAATCATGTGAGCCACACAAAAGTTTTCAATATTTCTCCACTTCCACGTGAACATTTACAGTTAAATTGTTGGGGGCTTCACCGCCACACCCCAATAATTATGTGAGCCACAAAAAACTTATCAATATTTCACCACTTTCCACGTGAAAATTTACAATTAAATTGTTGGGGGCTTCGCCCCCATACCCCCATTATTATGTGAGCCACACAAAACTTGTCTATATTTCAACACTTTCCACGTGATCATTAAAAGTTAAATTGTTGGAGCTTCGCCCCCATACCCCCTTTATTATGTGAGCCACAAAAAAACTTATTTAAATTTCACTACCTTCCACATGAACATTTACAGTTAAATTATTGGGGGTTTCGCCCCCACACCCCCTTTATTATGTGAGCCACAAAAAACTTATCTATATATCAGCACTTTCCACGTGAACATTTACAGTTAAATTGTTTGGGGCTTCGCCCCCTCACCCCCTTTATTATGTGAGGAAAAAAACTTTAATCTATATTTCACCACTTTTCTCATGAACATTTACAGTTAAATTGTTGGGGGCTTTACCCCCACACCCCAATAATTATATGAGCCACAAAAAACGTATCTATGTTTCACCACTTTCCACATGAACATATACAGTTAAATTGTTGGGGGCTTGGCCCCACACCCCCATTATTATGTGAGCCACACAAAACTTATTCATTTTTCACCACTTTCCACGTGAACATTTACAGTTAAATTGTTGGGGGCTTTGCCCCCACACCCCCATTATTATGTGAGCCACAAAAACTTATTTTTATTTCACATATTTCTACGTGACATTAAAAGTTAAATTCTAGGTGGCTTCGCCCCCACACCCCAATTATTATGTGAGCCACACAAAACTTATTTATATTTCACCACTTTCCACGTGAACATTTACAGTTAAATTATTGGGGGCTTCACCCCCACCCCCTTTATTATGTGAGACACAAAAAACTTATTTATATTTCACCACTTTCCACGTGAACATTTACAGTTAAATTATTGGGGGCTTCACCCCCACATCCCCTTTATTATGTGAGCCAAAAGAAAACTTATTTTTATTTCATCACTTTTCAAATGAACATTTACAGTTAAATTATTGGGGGTTTTGCCCCCACAACCCAATTATAATATAAGCCATAAAAAACTTATCTATGTTTCACCACTTTCCACGTGAACATTTACATTTAAATTGTTGGGGGCTTTGCCCCCACACCCCCATTATTATGTGAGCCAAAAGAAAACTTATTTTTATTTCATCACTTTTCAAATGAACATTTGCAGTTAACTTGTTGGGGGCTTTGCCCCCACACCCCCATTATTATGTGAGCCACACAAAACTTATTCATTTTTCACCACTTTCCACGTGAACATTTACATTTAAATTGTTGGGGGCTTTGCCCTCACACCCCCATTATTATGTGAGCCACAAAAACTTATTTTTATTTCACCACTTTTCAAATGAACATTTACAGTTAAATTATTGGCGGCTTTGCCCCCACAACCCAATTATAATATGAGTCATAAAAAAACTTATCTATGTTTCACCACTTTCCACGTGAACATTTGCAGTTAAATTGTTGGGGGCATCGCCCCCGCACCCCCACTATCATGTGAGCCACAAAAAACTTATCTATATTTCACCACTTTCCACGTGTACATTTACAGTTAAATTGTTGGGGGCTTCGCCCCCACACCCACTTTATTATGTGAGCCACAAAAAACTTATTTAATATGACCATTTTCCACATGAACATTTACAGTTAAATTGTTGGCTCACCCCTTTTATTGTGTAAGCCACAAAAACCCTATTTATATTTCACCACTTTTCACATGAACATTTACAGTTAAATTGTTGGGGGCTTCCCCCCCCACACCACCTTTATTATGTGAGCCACAAAAAACTTATTTATATTTCACCACTTTTCACATGAACATTTACAGCTAAATTGTTGGGTGCTTCGCCCCACACCCCCTTTATTATGTGAGCCCCAAAAAACTTATTTATATTTCACAACTTTTCACTAGAACATTTACAGTTAAATTGTTGGGGGCTTCGCCCCACACCCCCTTTATTATGTGAGCCACAAAAAACTTATCTATATTTCACCACTTTTCACATGAACATTTACAGTTAAATTGTTGGGGGCTTCGACACCACACCCCCTTTATCATGTGAGCCACAAAAAAAACTTATTCATATTTCACCACTTTTCACATGAACATTTACAGTTAAATTGTTGGGGTTTTCGACCCCACACCCCCTTTATCATGTGAGCCACAAAAAAACTTATTTATATTTCACCACTTTTCACATGAACATTTACAGTTAAATTGTTGGGTGCTTCGCCCCACACCCCCTTTATTATGTGAGCCACAAAAAACTTATTTATATTTCACCACTTTTCTCATGAATATTTACAGTTAGATTGTTGGGGCTTCGCCCCCACACCCCCTTTATTATGTGAGCCACAAAAAACTTATTTATATTTCACTACTTTTCTCATGAACATTTACAGTTAAATTGTTGGGGTTTTCGACCCCACACCCCCGTTATTATGTGAGCCACAAAAGACTTATCTATATTTCACCACTTTTCACATGAACATTTACAGTTAAATTGTTGGGTGCTTCGCCCCACACCCCCTTTATTATGTGAGCCACAAAAATCTTATTTATATTTCACCACTTTTCTCATGAATATTTACAGTTAGATTGTTGGGGCTTCGCCCCCACACCCCCTTTATTATGTGAGCCACAAAAAACTTATCTATATTTCACCAGTTTTCACATGAACATTTACAGTTAAATTGTTGGGTGCTTCGCCCCCTCACCCCCTTTATTATGTGAGGAAAAAAAACTTTAATCTATATTTCATCACTTTTCTCATGAACATTTACAGATAAATTGTTGGGGCCTTTACCCCCACACCCCAATAATTATATGAGCCACAAAAAACGTATCTATGTTTCACCACTTTCCACATGCACATATACAGTTAAATTGTTGGGGGCTTTGCCCCCCACACCCCAATTATTATATGAGCCACAAAAACTTATTTATATTTCACCACTTTCCACGTGAACATTTACAGTTAAATTATTGGGGGCTTCACCCCCACACCCCCTTTATTATGTGAGCCAAAAAAAAACTTATTTTTATTTCATCACTTTTCAAGTGAACATTTACAGTTAAATCATTGGGGGCTTTGCCCCCTCAACCCAATTATAATGAGCCATAAAAAAAATTATCTATATTTCACCACTTTCCACATTAACATTTACTGTTAACTTGTTGGGGGCTTTGCCCCCACACCCCCATTATTATGTGAGCCACACAAAACTTATTTATTTTTCACCACTTTCCACGTGAATATTTACAGTTAAATTGATGGGGGCTTCGCCCCACACCCCCTTTATTATGTGAGCCTCACAAAACTTATTTATATTTCACTACTTTTCTCATGAACATTTACAGTTAAATTGTTGGGGGCTTCGCCCCCGCACCCCCGTTATCATGTGAGCCACAAAAAACTTATCTATATTTCACCATTTTCCACGTGAACATTTGCAGTTAAATTGTTGGGGCTTTCGCCCCCGCACCCCCGTTATCATGTCAGCCACAAAAAACTTATCTATATTTCACCACTTTCCTCGTGAACATTTACAGTTAAATTGTTGGGGCTTTGCCCCACACCCCCTTTATTATGTGAGCCTCACAAAACTTATTTATATTTGACCAGTTTCCACATGAACATTTTCATTTAAATTGTTGGGGGCTTCGCCCCCGCACCCCTTTTATTATGTGAGCCACAAAAACCCTATTTATATTTCACCTCTTTTCACATGAACATTTGCAGTTAAATTGTTGGGGCCTTCGCCCCCGCACCCCCGTTATCATGTGAGCCACAAAAAACTTATCTATATTTCACCACTTTCCTCATGAACATTTACAGTTAAATTGTTGGGGCTTCGCCCCACACCCCCTTTATTATGTGAGCCTCACAAAACTTATTTATAATTGACCAGTTTCCACATGAACATTTACATTTAAATTGTTGACGGCTTCGCCCTCACACCCCTTTTATTATGTGAGCCACAAAAACCCTATTTATATTTCACCACTTTTCACATGAACATTTACAGTTACATTGTTGGGGGCTTCGCCCCCACACCCCCTTTATTATGTGAGCCACAAATAACTTATTTGTATTTCACCACTTTTCACATGAACATTTACAGTTAAATGGTTGGGGGCTTCGCCCCCGCACCCCCACTATCATGTCAGCCACAAAAAACTTATCTATATTTCACCACTTTCCTCGTGAACATTTACAGTTAAATTGTTGGCGCTTCCCTCCCACACCCCCTTTATTATGTGAGCCTCACAAAACTTATTTATATTTGACCAGTTTCCACATGAACATTTACATTTAAATTGTTGGGGGCTTCGCCCCCGCACCCCTTTTATTTAGTGAGCCACAAAAACCCTATTTATATTTCACAACTTTTCACATGAACATTTACAGTTAAATTGTTGGGGGCTTCGCCCCCTCACCCCCTTTATCAAGTGAGCCACAAAAAACTGATTTATATTTCACCACTTTTCACATGAACATTTACAGTTAAATTGTTGGGGGCTTCGCCCCACACCCCTTTTATTATGTGAGCCACAAAAAAATTATATTGTACCACTTTTCACATGAACATTTACAGTTAAATTGTTGGGGGCTTCTCCCCCACGCTCCCTTTATTATGTGAGCCACAAAAAACTTATCCATATATCACCAATTTTCATGTAAACATTTACAGTTAAGTTGGGAGCTTCTCCCCCACACCCCCTTTATCATGTGAGCCACAAAAAACTTATCTATATATCACCAATTTCCATGTGAACATTTACAGTTAAGTTGTTGGGAGCTTCGCCCCCACACCCCGTTTATTATGTGAGCCACAAAAAAAAACTTATTCATATTTCACCACTTTTCACATGAACATTTACAGTTAAATTGTTTGGGGGCTTCGACCCCACACCCCCTTTATCATGTGAGCCACAAAAAACTTATTTATATTTCACCACTTTCCACATGAACATTTACAGTTAAATTGTTGGGTGCTTCGCCCCACACCCCCTTTATTATATGAGCCACAAAAAACTTATTTATATTTCACCACTTTTGTCATGAACATTTACAGTTAAATTGTTGGGGGCTTCGCCCCCACACCCACTTTAATATGTGAGCCCCAAAAAAACTTATTTATATATGACCATTTTCCACATGAACATTTACAGTTAAATTGTTGGCTCACCCCTTTTATTGTGTGAGCCACAAAAACCCTATTTATATTTCACCACTTTTCACATGAACATTTACAGTTAAATTGTTGGGGGCTTCGCCCCCACACCCCCTTTATTATGTGAGCAACAAAAAACTTATTTATATTTCACCACTTTTCACATGAACATTTACAGCTAAATTGTTGGGTGCTTTGCCCCACACCCCCTTTATTATGTGAGCCACAAAAAACTTATTTATATTTCACAACTTTTCACTAGAACAATTACAGTTAAATTGTTGGGGGTTTCGATCCACACCCCCTTTATTATGTGAGCCACAAAAAACTTATTTTATATTTTACCACTTTTCACATGAACATTTACAGTTAAATTGTTGGGGGCTTCGCCCCCACACCCCCTTTATTATGTGAGCCACAAAAAACTTATCTATATTTCACCAATTTCCATGTGAACATTTACAGTTAAGTTGTTGGGAGCTTCGCCCCCACACCCCCTTTATTATGTGAGCCACAATAAACTTATCTATATTTCACCACTTTTAACATGAACATTTACAGTTAAATTGTTGGGGGCTTCGACACCACACCCCCTTTATCATGTGAGCCACAAAAAACTTATTTATATTTCACCACTTTTCACATGAACATTTACAGTTAAATTGTTGGGGGCTTCGCCCCCACACCCCCTTTATCATATGAGCCACAAAAAACTTTTCTATATATCACCAATTTCCATGTGAACATTTACAGTTAAGTTGTTGGGAGCTTCGCCCCCACACCCCCTTTATTATGTGAGCCACAAAAAAAACTTATTCATATTTCACCACTTTTTACATGAACATTTACAGTTAAATTGTTGGGGGCTTCGACCCCACACCCCCTTTATCATGTGAGCCACAAAAAACTTATCTATATTTCACCAATTTCCATGTGAACATTTACAGTTAAGTTGTTGGGAGCTTCTCCCCCACACCCCCTTTATTATGTGAGCCATAAAAAACTTATCTATATTTCACCAATTTCCATGTGAACATTTACAGTTAAATTGTTGGGGGCTTCGACCCGACACCCCCTTTATCATGTGAGCCACAAAAAACTTATTTATATTTCACCACTTTCCACATGAACATTTACAGGTAAATTGTTGGGTGCTTCGCCCCACACCCCCTTTATTATGTGAGCCACAAAAAACTTATTTATATTTCACCACTTTTCTCATGAACATTTACAGTTAAATTGTTGGGGGCTTCGTCCCCACACCCACTTTATTATATGAGCCACAAAAAACTTATTTATATATGACCACTTTTCACATGAACATTTACAGCTAAATTGTTGGGTGCTTCGCCCCACACCCCCTTTATTATGTGAGCCACAAAAAACTTATTTATATTTCACAACTTTTCACTAGAACATTTACAGTTAAATTGTTGGGGGCTTCGCCCCACACCCCCTTTATTATGTGAGCCACAAAAAACTTATTTTATATTTTACCACTTTTCACAGCAACATTTACAGTTAAATTGTTGGGGGCTTCGCCCCCACACCCCCTTTATTATGTGAGCCACAAAAAACTTATCTATATTTCACCAATTTCCATGTGATCATTTACAGTTAAGTTGTTGGGAGCTTCGCCCCCACACCCCCTTTATTATGTGAGCCACAAAAAACTTATCTATATTTCACCACTTTTCACATGAACATTCACAGTTAAATTGTTGGGGGCTTCGACACCACACCCCCTTTATCATGTGAGCCACAAAAAACTTATTTATATTTCACCACTTTTCACATGAACATTTACAGTTAAATTGTTGGGGGCTTCGCCCCCTCACCCCCTTTATTATGTGAGGAAAAAAAACTTTAATCTATATTTCATCACTTTTCTCATGAACATTTACAGATAAATTGTTGGGGCCTTTACCCCCACACCCCAATAATTATATGAGCCACAAAAAACGTATCTATGTTTCACCACTTTCCACATGCACATATACAGTTAAATTGTTGGGGGCTTTGCCCCCCACACCCCAATTATTATATGAGCCACAAAAACTTATTTATATTTCACCACTTTCCACGTGAACATTTACAGTTAAATTATTGGGGGCTTCACCCCCACACCCCCTTTATTATGTGAGCCAAAAAAAAACTTATTTTTATTTCATCACTTTTCAAGTGAACATTTACAGTTAAATCATTGGGGGCTTTGCCCCCTCAACCCAATTATAATGAGCCATAAAAAAAATTATCTATATTTCACCACTTTCCACATTAACATTTACTGTTAACTTGTTGGGGGCTTTGCCCCCACACCCCCATTATTATGTGAGCCACACAAAACTTATTTATTTTTCACCACTTTCCACGTGAATATTTACAGTTAAATTGATGGGGGCTTCGCCCCACACCCCCTTTATTATGTGAGCCTCACAAAACTTATTTATATTTCACTACTTTTCTCATGAACATTTACAGTTAAATTGTTGGGGGCTTCGCCCCCGCACCCCCGTTATCATGTGAGCCACAAAAAACTTATCTATATTTCACCATTTTCCACGTGAACATTTGCAGTTAAATTGTTGGGGCTTTCGCCCCCGCACCCCCGTTATCATGTCAGCCACAAAAAACTTATCTATATTTCACCACTTTCCTCGTGAACATTTACAGTTAAATTGTTGGGGCTTTGCCCCACACCCCCTTTATTATGTGAGCCTCACAAAACTTATTTATATTTGACCAGTTTCCACATGAACATTTTCATTTAAATTGTTGGGGGCTTCGCCCCCGCACCCCTTTTATTATGTGAGCCACAAAAACCCTATTTATATTTCACCTCTTTTCACATGAACATTTGCAGTTAAATTGTTGGGGCCTTCGCCCCCGCACCCCCGTTATCATGTGAGCCACAAAAAACTTATCTATATTTCACCACTTTCCTCATGAACATTTACAGTTAAATTGTTGGGGCTTCGCCCCACACCCCCTTTATTATGTGAGCCTCACAAAACTTATTTATAATTGACCAGTTTCCACATGAACATTTACATTTAAATTGTTGACGGCTTCGCCCTCACACCCCTTTTATTATGTGAGCCACAAAAACCCTATTTATATTTCACCACTTTTCACATGAACATTTACAGTTACATTGTTGGGGGCTTCGCCCCCACACCCCCTTTATTATGTGAGCCACAAATAACTTATTTGTATTTCACCACTTTTCACATGAACATTTACAGTTAAATGGTTGGGGGCTTCGCCCCCGCACCCCCACTATCATGTCAGCCACAAAAAACTTATCTATATTTCACCACTTTCCTCGTGAACATTTACAGTTAAATTGTTGGCGCTTCCCTCCCACACCCCCTTTATTATGTGAGCCTCACAAAACTTATTTATATTTGACCAGTTTCCACATGAACATTTACATTTAAATTGTTGGGGGCTTCGCCCCCGCACCCCTTTTATTTAGTGAGCCACAAAAACCCTATTTATATTTCACCACTTTTCACATGAACATTTACAGTTAAATTGTTGGGGGCTTCGCCCCCTCACCCCCTTTATCAAGTGAGCCACAAAAAACTGATTTATATTTCACCACTTTTCACATGAACATTTACAGTTAAATTGTTGGGGGCTTCGCCCCACACCCCTTTTATTATGTGAGCCACAAAAAAATTATATTGTACCACTTTTCACATGAACATTTACAGTTAAATTGTTGGGGGCTTCTCCCCCACGCTCCCTTTATTATGTGAGCCACAAAAAACTTATCCATATATCACCAATTTTCATGTAAACATTTACAGTTAAGTTGGGAGCTTCTCCCCCACACCCCCTTTATCATGTGAGCCACAAAAAACTTATCTATATATCACCAATTTCCATGTGAACATTTACAGTTAAGTTGTTGGGAGCTTCGCCCCCACACCCCGTTTATTATGTGAGCCACAAAAAAAAACTTATTCATATTTCACCACTTTTCACATGAACATTTACAGTTAAATTGTTTGGGGGCTTCGACCCCACACCCCCTTTATCATGTGAGCCACAAAAAACTTATTTATATTTCACCACTTTCCACATGAACATTTACAGTTAAATTGTTGGGTGCTTCGCCCCACACCCCCTTTATTATATGAGCCACAAAAAACTTATTTATATTTCACCACTTTTGTCATGAACATTTACAGTTAAATTGTTGGGGGCTTCGCCCCCACACCCACTTTAATATGTGAGCCCCAAAAAAACTTATTTATATATGACCATTTTCCACATGAACATTTACAGTTAAATTGTTGGCTCACCCCTTTTATTGTGTGAGCCACAAAAACCCTATTTATATTTCACCACTTTTCACATGAACATTTACAGTTAAATTGTTGGGGGCTTCGCCCCCACACCCCCTTTATTATGTGAGCAACAAAAAACTTATTTATATTTCACCACTTTTCACATGAACATTTACAGCTAAATTGTTGGGTGCTTTGCCCCACACCCCCTTTATTATGTGAGCCACAAAAAACTTATTTATATTTCACAACTTTTCACTAGAACAATTACAGTTAAATTGTTGGGGGTTTCGATCCACACCCCCTTTATTATGTGAGCCACAAAAAACTTATTTTATATTTTACCACTTTTCACATGAACATTTACAGTTAAATTGTTGGGGGCTTCGCCCCCACACCCCCTTTATTATGTGAGCCACAAAAAACTTATCTATATTTCACCAATTTCCATGTGAACATTTACAGTTAAGTTGTTGGGAGCTTCGCCCCCACACCCCCTTTATTATGTGAGCCACAATAAACTTATCTATATTTCACCACTTTTAACATGAACATTTACAGTTAAATTGTTGGGGGCTTCGACACCACACCCCCTTTATCATGTGAGCCACAAAAAACTTATTTATATTTCACCACTTTTCACATGAACATTTACAGTTAAATTGTTGGGGGCTTCGCCCCCACACCCCCTTTATCATATGAGCCACAAAAAACTTTTCTATATATCACCAATTTCCATGTGAACATTTACAGTTAAGTTGTTGGGAGCTTCGCCCCCACACCCCTTTATTATGTGAGCCACAAAAAAAACTTATTCATATTTCACCACTTTTTACATGAACATTTACAGTTAAATTGTTGGGGGCTTCGACCCCACACCCCCTTTATCATGTGAGCCACAAAAAACTTATCTATATTTCACCAATTTCCATGTGAACATTTACAGTTAAGTTGTTGGGAGCTTCTCCCCCACACCCCCTTTATTATGTGAGCCATAAAAAACTTATCTATATTTCACCAATTTCCATGTGAACATTTACAGTTAAATTGTTGGGGGCTTCGACCCCACACCCCCTTTATCATGTGAGCCACAAAAAACTTATTTATATTTCACCACTTTCCACATGAACATTTACAGGTAAATTGTTGGGTGCTTCGCCCCACACCCCCTTTATTATGTGAGCCACAAAAAACTTATTTATATTTCACCACTTTTCTCATGAACATTTACAGTTAAATTGTTGGGGGCTTCGTCCCCACACCCACTTTATTATATGAGCCACAAAAAACTTATTTATATATGACCACTTTTCACATGAACATTTACAGCTAAATTGTTGGGTGCTTCGCCCCACACCCCCTTTATTATGTGAGCCACAAAAAACTTATTTATATTTCACAACTTTT
Organism: Palaemon carinicauda; assembly: GCF_036898095.1. NCBI lineage: Eukaryota > Metazoa > Arthropoda > Malacostraca > Decapoda > Palaemonidae > Palaemon > Palaemon carinicauda. The sequence goes on along the minus strand of NC_090741.1, from coordinate 34,284,084 downwards.
CACTAGAACATTTACAGTTAAATTGTTGGGGGCTTCGCCCCACACCCCCTTTATTATGTGAGCCACAAAAAACTTATTTTATATTTTACCACTTTTCACAGCAACATTTACAGTTAAATTGTTGGGGGCTTCGCCCCCACACCCCCTTTATTATGTGAGCCACAAAAAACTTATCTATATTTCACCAATTTCCATGTGATCATTTACAGTTAAGTTGTTGGGAGCTTCGCCCCCACACCCCCTTTATTATGTGAGCCACAAAAAACTTATCTATATTTCACCACTTTTCACATGAACATTCACAGTTAAATTGTTGGGGGCTTCGACACCACACCCCCTTTATCATGTGAGCCACAAAAAACTTATTTATATTTCACCACTTTTCACATGAACATTTACAGTTAAATTGTTGGGGGCTTCGCCCCCACACCCCCTTTATCATGTGAGCCACAAAAAACTTTTCTATATTTCACCAATTTCCATGTGAACATTTACAGTTAGGTTGTTGGGAGCTTCGCCCCCACACCCCCTTTATTATGTGAGCCACAAAAAAACTTATTCATATTTCACCACTTTTCACATGAACATTTACAGTTAAATTGTTGGGTGCTTCGCCCCACACCCCCTTTATTATGTGAGCCACAAAAAACTTATTTATATTTCACCACTTTTCTTATGAACATTTACAGTTAAATTGTTGGGGTTTTCGACCCCACACCCCCTTTATTATGTGAGCCACAAAAGACTTATCTATATTTCACCACTTTTCACATGAACATTTACAGTTAAATTGTTGGGTGCTTCGCCCCACACCCCCTTTATTATGTGAGCCACAAAAAACTTATTTATATTTCACCACTTTTCTCATGAATATTTACAGTTAGATTGTTGGGGCTTCGCCCCCACACCCCCTTTATTATGTGAGCCACAAAAAACTTATCTATATTTCACCAGTTTTCACATGAACATTTACAGTTAAATTGTTGGGGGTTTCGCCCCCACATCCCCATTATTATATGAGTCACAAAAAAAATTATCTATATTTCACCAATTTCCACGTGAACATTTACAGTTAATTTGTTTGGGGCTTCACCCCCTCACCCCCTTTATTGTGTGAGGAAAAAAAACTTTAATCTATATTTCACCACTTTTCTCATGAACATTTACAGTTAAATTGTTGGGGGCTTTACCCCCACACCCCAATAATTATATGAGCCACAAAAAACGTATTTATGTTTCACCACTTTCCACATGAACATATACAGTTAAATTGTTGGGGGCTTCGCCCCCCACACCCCAATTATTATATGAGCCACAAAAACTTATTTATATTTCACCACTTTCCACGTGAACATTTACAGTTAAATTATTGGGGGTTTCAACCCCACACCCCCTTTATTATGTGAGCCAAAAAAAACTTATTTTTATTTCATCACTTTTCAAGTGAACATTTACAGTTAAATTATTGGGGGCTTTGCCTCGCAACCTAATTATAATATGAGCCATATGAAAATTATCTATATTTCACCACTTTCCACATTAACATTTACAGTTAACTTGTTGGGGGCTTTGCCCCCACACCCCCATTATTATGTGAGCCACACAAAACTTATTTATTTTTCACCACTTTCCATGTGAACATTTACAGTTAAATTGTTGGGGGCTTCGCCCCCGCACCCCCGTTATCATGTGAGCCACAAAAAACTTATCTATATTTCACCATTTTCCACGTGAACATTTGCAGTTAAATTGTTGGGGCCTTCGCCCCCGCACCCCCTTTATCATGTGATCCACAAAAAACTTATCTATATTTCACCACTTTCCTCGTGAACATTTACAGTTAAATTTTTGGAGCTTCGCCCCACACCCCCTTTATTATGTGAGCCTCACAAAACTTATTTATATTTGACCAGTTTCCACATGAACATTTACATTTAAATTGTTGGGGGCTTCGCCCCCGCACCCCTTTTATTATGTGAGCCACAAAAACCCTATTTATATTTCACCTCTTTTCACATGAACATTTACAGTTAAATTGTTGGGGGCTTCGCCCCCACACCCCCTTTATTATGTGAGCCACAAATAACTTATTTGTATTTCACCACTTTTCACATGAACATTTACAGTTAAATTGTTAGGGGCTTCGCCCCCACACCCCCTTTATCATGTGAGCCACAAAAAACTTAATTATATTTCACCACTTTTCACATGAACATTTACAGTTAAATTGTTTGGTGCTTCGCCCCACACCCCCTTTATTATGTGAGCCACAAAAAACTTATTTATATTTGACCATTTTCCACATGAACATTTACAGTTAAATGGTTGGGGGCTTCGCCCCCGCACCCCCACTATCATGTGAGCCACAAAAAACTTATCTATATTTCACCACTTTCCTCGTGAACATTTACAGTTATATTTTTGGAGCTTCGCCCCACACCCCCTTTATTATTTGAGCCTCACAAAACTTATTTATATTTGACCAGTTTCCACATGAACATTTACATTTAAATTGTTGGGGGCTTCGCCCCCGCACCCCTTTTATTATGTGAGCCACAAAAACCCTATTTATATTTCACCACTTTTCACATGAACATTTACAGTTAAATTGTTGGGGGCTTTGCCCCCACACCCCCTTTATTATGTGAGCCACAAATAACTTATTTGTATTTCACCACTTTTCACATGAACATTTACAGTTAAATTGTTAGGGGCTTCGCCCCCACACCCCCTTTATCATGTGAGCCACAAAAAACTTATCTATATTTCACCACTTTTCACATGAACATTTACAGTTAAATTGTTGGGTGCTTCACCCCACACCCCCTTTATTATGTGAGTCACAAAAAACTTATTTATATTTCACAACTTTTCACATGAACATTTACAGTTAAATTTTTGGGTGCTTCGCCCCACACCCCTTTTATTATGTGAGCCACAAAAAAATTATTTATATTGTACCACTTTTCACATGAACATTTACAGTTAAATTGTTGGGGGCCACAAAAAACTTATCTATATTTCACTAATTTTCATGTGAACATTTACAGTTAAGTTGGGAGCTTCTCCCCCACACCCTCTCTATTATGTGAGCCACAAAAAAAAACTTATTCATATTTCACCACTTTTCACATGAACATTTACAGTTGAATTGTTGGGGGCTTCGACCCCACACCCCCTTTATCATGTGAGCCACAAAAAACTTATTTATATTTCACCACTTTCCACATGAACATTTACAGTTAAATTGTTGGGTGCTTCGCCCCCACACCCCCTTTATCATGTGAGCCACAAAAAACTACTTTATCTTTCACCACTTTTCTCATGAACATTTACAGTTAAATTGCTGGGGTTTTCGCCCCCACACCCCCTTTTATTATGTGAGCCACAAAAGACTTATCTATATTTCACCAGTTTTCACATGAACATTTACAGTTAAATTGTTGTGTGCTTCCCCCCACACTCCCTTTATTATATGAGCCACAAAAAACTACTTTATATTTCACCACTTTTCTCATGAACATTTACAGTTAAATTGTTGGGGTTTTCGCCCCCACACCCCCTTTATTATGTGAGCCATAAAAGACTTATCTATATTTCACCAGTTTTCACATGAACATTTACAGTTAAATTGTTGGTTGCTTCGCCCCACACCCCCTTTATTATGTGAGCCACAAAAAACTTATTCATATTTCACCACTTTTCTCATGAACATTTACAGTTAGATTGTTGGGGCTTTTCCCCACACCCCCTTTATTATGTGAGCCACAAAAAACTTATCTATATCTCTCCAATTTCCACGTGATCATTTACAGTTAAATTGTTTGGGGCTTTGCCCCACACCCTCTTTATTATGTGAGCCACAAAAAAATTATCTATATTTCACCAATTTCCATGTGAACATTTACAGTTAAATTGTTGGGGGCTCCGTCCCCACACCCCCATTCTTATGTGATCCATAAAAAACTTATCTATATTTCACCACTTTCCACGTGAACAGAGATAACGCCCTACCATACGATCAAAACAACAATTCGTACAAAATGTAATTTTGAATGGATCGTTTCAACGTTTTGAGGGCGAGACGAGCACTGTAACCCTCGAACAAAACTGACACAATTTATCAAGGGCATGAAGCTACCTTAAATAACACAAAACCCTGGAAGTGTTGCAGATACCCATTATGTGTTGCTTCTTGATTGTAGGTGTTCTGTAATGGAATCCAGTATTAATTACACGATATCATAATGTAAATATTAGAATTGTTAGTTGTCAAAGCAATGACATATTGGGGAATAATTTTGAGTCATTGACTGGTCATATTTGTACGAAGTAGAGCCAATATTTGGAATACGCATGAAACAATAAGCTTCCTCTTTTCATTCACGAATATAATAAGTATTACTCATAAAGGGGGCAAATTATTTGAGCGATAACTTATCTAGTAATGATTGATTGATATATGCTGTTTAAAATCATGTGGGGAAGATAGTGTTCTTGTAAGATAAAACCTTTTAAAAAACCTACATGTAATTTATTCGCTCATATTATAGAATGCACACAAAGGCTCTGTTAATAACCCACATACTTTAACTCCATAAGTATGAATTACAACGTAATAAAAGCAATCTCTACTTATAATAACTAAGGAATTTTACTGTCATGAATACAGGGGTGATAAGAATAATCATGCAACCTAAACAATACTTCTTAACCCAAAGGGTTACTGCACTGTAATTGTTCAGTGGCCATTTTTCTCTTTGTAAGGGTAGAAGAGAGACTTTAGCTATGGTAAGCAGCTCTTCTGGGATACACACACTCCAAAATCAAACCATTGTTCGCTGGTCCTGGCTAGTGCCATAACTTCTGAATCATGGTCTTCCACTGTCTTGGGTTAGAGTTCTCTTGCTTGGGGGTTACTCTTGGACACACTATTCTATCTTATTTCTCTTCTTGTTTTGTTGAAGTTTTTAGTTTATATATGAGATATTTATTTTAATGTAACTGTTCTTTAAATATTTTATTTTTCCTTTTTTCTTGTTGGAGCCCTTGGGCTTATAGCCTCCTGCTTTTCCAACTAGGGTTGTAGCTTGGTAATTAATAATAATAATAATTTTAATGTACATAAGAGGGGAGGATTGAATAGTTGGTCTATACCTAAATATCGATATCCTAGAGTATAACTGCCAAAGTGATATTCTAGAAGTTTTATTGCAGCTGTGACCAAGTTGTAGAATAATCTTTCTAATCGAGTAGTTGAATGGGAAGAACTTCAAAAGTTGAAATTTGCAAAGAATGTTGAATAGGCTGACGTAATTAAGTATCTTTTTTATACTTTATATATGAAAGGTCTGTTTTAATGTTATTACTGTTCTCAAGATATTTTATTCTAATTATGCATTACTACATAGTTTATTCATTTCCTTATTTGCTTTCCACAGTGGGCTAATTTTTCCCGTTGGAGCTCTTGCGCTTATAGCATTATATTTTTCCAATTAGGGTTGTAACTTAGCTACTAATAATAATGTAGATAAATTCTCCAACTCAAATCAGAGCTTAAAGTTAGGGAAAATCTTACTGATGGACTTTCTATAGTTTTTTCCTACATTTTAAAATCATCTACTGTCATGAAATCACGCCACCAAGGAATGTAACTCACAAGAGTCACAACTAATAAAATGTATAAACCGCGCTAAGTTGAACAACCTCATGATCATATTGAGAATTCAAGAAATTGCAAAACTTGAAATTTAGAATTGAAGAAATAAGGATAGATTGCTGCTAAATGAATACTCAATCTGTTTTAAACAAATCAATTCAAATTCGAAAATTGCTAAGTGCTAAATATTTCGTTCATAAAGAAACTCAAGACTTCTTGTTCTCTAAGTGTTTTGATAATGTGGATTTGACAATCAAAATATCTAAGAATGTATACGATAAGTTGAACGTGTATGTCCTGTAGTGAGTAGGGTTCCCCTGCGTGATGGGGCCAGGAAAGCAGCCTGTAAAAGTTAAGTACTTTATGTCGATATATTTCTTATTCCTCAGTAAAACTGTAAATCAAGGCAGACAGTATCGTTAATAATTAACAAGATTTGCTAGAATACTTTCATAAGCATAGATTTAAAAATCAGTTTGGCGTGTCTTAAATATATCATAATCTACCTCAAAGGTGTTCTCAGTTAGAGAATATGCATTGCTTTTTTATCTAAATGTCTTAAACCTTAAACATAAAGAAATATCCCACTTCAATTATATATATATATATTATATATATATATATATATATATATATATATATATATATATATATATATATATATATTATTACAGTATGTATGTATATATGTTCTATATATATATAAAACATATATATAACATATATACATATACTGTAATTATATATATATATATATATATATATATATATATATATATATATATATATATATATATACACTATATATATATATATATATATATATATATATATATATATATATATATTTATATTTATATATATATATTTATATTTATATATATATGTGTTAGATATTTTTTTTATAAAATTTTCTTGTGAAACCCTTTTATAGTCCAATTAGTCTACGGGGGGATTATATAATTTTTTGCCAAAACACAAGAATATCAATAGAAATGACAAGTATGGTGGAAGCCTCTGATTAGCCGCAGTAAATTTTCGACCAAGGCCCCCACTTTAGCTGGATTTGTCCACAATTAGGGACTTTTTTGTGGTTCAAGGTATAAAATAGGCACCTGATCAATATTCAATCTACCTTGCAGTTTTTTTTTTTTTTGGTGGTGGGGGGGAATTTATTATTATTATTATTATTATTATTATTATTATTATTATTATTATTATTATTATTATTATTATTATTAACTAAGCTACAACCCTAGTTGGAAAAGCAGGGCCCCAATAGAGAAAGTAGCCCAGTTAAGAAAGGATATAAGGAAACAAATAGAATAGCGTGTCTTTGATATCCCCAATGTTCCTCAGAATTTAACAACAGTTTTCTATAAATGTAGATATTAAATAATGGAAATTTGATATTGATATGTAAAAACACCAATGAAAAAATAGCCTGTTGTGATATTTAATCACTTGTTTTATTTTTAATCTTTGCTTATTGTAACACTCGATACAATTATAATCTCATGAATATATCTTCCAGAGCACACATTGAAATTAAGACATCAATGTGTTCTGTATATATCGTTTAAGAACCCACATTTTAATGTTTGTAGTTTCACAAAGGAATTTATGAAAAGTTAATACATAGCTTATTAAAGTTATAGAAAATGCAACAGTATGTAAAGTAAATATTCATGATTGAATTATGTTAAATATTAAAAAAAAATGACTTACGATGTAGGGAAATTCTAGGGACTGTCTAGGCATGTATTTTTCCCCTGTGTAAAAGTGTCATTGTAGTCCTTGACTTGGTGGGAATGCACGAGTTTTCAACTAGTGCATTTGTAAACAATGGAGGTGAGAACTTGATTTTCAGGTTTCAGTGGCCCGTTTGTTATTGCTTTCAACGAAAGAATGTTAAAGAATTAATTATTTTCTTACTCTAAGACTTGAATTTAGGAAGTCATCTTCGTATTGACGTCTGGAAAAAATCTTTTTTTTAGCCCATGATAAGTTCCAAATATGTGGTTTCTCAACCGTCATTTTTTTGGTTCCGAGTTAAGAACACCACTTGGTGTGATACCTTGAATCATAGTTGTTACTAAAGGAAGAAACAGATATTAGCCTACCAGTGCCTAGCCCTAGGCCTAATTAAATTCCGTTTTAACGTCAGTGATAAAATTAGAGGGGCGTATTTGAGTAAAATGTAATCAATATGTTATTAGAAAATTACGGTTTTTGGATTTTGTTGTGTATTTCGGTTTGATCTGGAAGACAAATTGGTGATTTAAAAAAAAAAAAATATTGTTAAAACTATCAGTGGCGGTGACATCAGCCTACCGGTGCCTTATCTGAGGCTTAAATTCCTCTTTAAAGCCAATGATGAAATTAGCAGTCCGTATTTTCGTATGGTTTAATCTATATTCTATTTGAAAATTGTAGTACTGTTATATTTATATATTCTGATTTTATGTTAAACAGGCTGAAATAAGTCCTTTTATAGTTTATATATGAAATATTTGTTTTAATGTTAATGTTTTTAAAATATTTTACTTTAATTTTCACTATTTCTTGAATAGTTTATTTCCTTATTTCCTTTCCTCACTGGGCAATGTTTCTCTGTTGGAGCCCTTGGGCTTATAGCATCTTGCTTTTCAAACTAGGGTTGTAGCTTAGCTAGTAATAATAATAATAATAATAATACGATAAAATGATGTAGGTCTCTCTCTCTCTCTCTCTCTCTCTCTCTCTCTCTCTCTCTCTCTCTCTCTCTCTCTCTCTAATCCCTTGAAACACTAAGTATATTGAATATTCAGGTGTGTATCCCTAGATATGAATTGTAAGTCACGATTAAGTCAACGTTATGTCAGCTTAGTACATGCACTTAATATGGTGTTTTGTAGAGCAAGAGGCTTTGTTTTGATATAGACCTACCATCAATGCATTGAAAGAAAATTTAGTTTAAAGCAGGAAATTGCCGAGATAAAAACACAAGTAAGAACACGGCTTTTTTTTTTCTTTCGTATTTTGAAAAGTTCAAAAGTTCAAATTTTCAGCAGAAGTATGTTTCAATGTTGTTAATGTTTTTGAAATATTTTATTTTAATTGTTCATTACATCTTATATCGTTTATTTATTTCCTTTCCTCACCAGGCTATTTTTCCCTGTTGGAGCCCTTAGGCTTATTGCATCTTGCTTTTCCAACCAGGGTTATAGCTAAGCTTATAATAATAATAATAATAATAATAATAATAAAAATAAAAATAATAATAATAATAGAGAAAATATTCTTGGGAAAACCATTATTGAAACGAATGATTTTGTATTAAACTGTCATAATTTTTTTGTTTACATTCCATTAGCGAACAGTTCTAATTACCTCATTATTTGAATATATTACTTAACTCTTATCATGAAGAGGGGTGGTGTTGGTTGTCTGTTTTTCGACCAGCCAGGCAAATCCGGTTTCCAGAAAGTTTCCTCAAGTTACAAAACGCCAACTCTGTCTGTGAATTGAAAATGGTACAATTTCTAATCTAGAAATCTGAAGTTTTATCTAGTGAAATATTCACCCATCTCCAGTCTATGTTAAATATAAAGGTAATAAGTTGATGATGTTTGCATGTATTAGATTTTAAATGACTAAAGTTTCACATTGAAATTTCTGGTGACAATATCTCTTTGATGAAACAGAAGTGGTTTTAGTGATCTACATGAATGCATAAATCGTTAACACACACTTTAATACTTATGGATTAAGCCACTTAGTCGACGGCATGACTATAACTGTGTGTGTTGTACTACATTCAATCTTTAACTAGTTTAGATTTTTTTTTTAAATAATTGGGTCGTGGTAAATGATTGTGTTTATAAATAGTTTGCTACTTGATATAAAGATATTTATTGTGTGAGCAAATGTATTCTAATTGATCTATAATAACTGAAAAAAGTCACTTTTTAGAGGGTCATTTCTTATGTTGATTTTTAACCCTGAAAGACTTAGTTCAGATGTTATAACAATTATTATGTTATCTAACGAGATGTATAAATTTGACAGGTCGTATAAACTTAGGTACTTATTAAACTGAATATTCACAAAATTGACGATGGGTCACAAAGTGTTTAAAAAAATTTCGTATCAGAACATTGGTTCTACAATTGTGGAAATGTAGACTGTGACATCATACAGCAGTGGCTATCTTTGTGTATAATTACTACGTAAAAAACATTACGTCTTTGTTAAATCATGATTGTGTTTCTAAGTGACCAAAGCTGACATGCATGAGCTGCTCATCTGGCAATAATCGTGTGTTTCCTTAAAAAAAAAAAAATTAGAGCTATTCATGATAATGCTTCATTTTGGCGTATAATCCGTTTAGCCAACGACTGTAAATAGCTTCTCGTACAGTAGGTCTCATACATGAACTTTGCTTTATTTATACAGGACATTGTTCCTATATTCTATGAACAATTACTTCAGATGTTGAATAATTTTGCACCTTTCGGTGACTTTTCCAACGGTAGAGCTGTCTTTATTCATCAAAAACCATATTTAATAAAAAAAAAAAATATGAATAATTACTTCTAAAGTTGAAAAATTTTGCACTTTCCTGAACCTCGCTATCGTTAGAACTATCTTTTCAATAGCATCCAATTTTTCATTAGATACAATCTCTATAAGTCGGTTATAATTTTTACCATGAGTTCCTTATTAAGCTCACTGGAAATTGACAGCTGAGAGAACTTTGTGAATAGTTTCGAATAAAGGTTATTTCCCTGATAGCCTCCTATCACACGTGAACCTTACGCATCAGCGGCCCAAACTGTGTTCTCTACTGCGCAGGCTAGCCATGCGGTTATTGATGACGTCACACCGCCCCGTGGTCTGATTTACCAGCCTTTGTTTTCCGGTATTTACTATTTTACAGTTTGCTTACAAGGAAGCTGATGTTCAATATTTCAATCTTTCTTCCATTTCTACGTTAAATAGTTGTGTTAGTATATGTTGGATGTCGAACCATAAATTTTAAAGACCGTTATCAAATTATTTAAGGACAAATCACAAATAATTTTGAGCGTGTTTCCACCTAATGATTTGATGAAGGCAGCATTGCCTAAAAATGTAGTTATGACTAAGATTCAGATACTCTTTGTGCTCTAAAAATTATACTATCATTTAGATAGAACTAGCGAGTTTTCCTGTAATGTTTATATTTAACGACCTAGGTCCTACCAACGGTAGTCTATGGAAATCTCTAAGCATAATTGTGCATAATTCGATGATTGAAAATCCAGCATCACCGATCGCGTTGTTTGTGTCTTTGCTGATGCTCCACATCTCATGAGACTAATAAGAAACAATTTCTTTGATAATGGCTTTCAGCAAAGTGACGGTGATTTTGTCCACTGCTCTTCGCTAAGGGAACTTATAATGTAAAAGTGATCTGAAGATATCACATAAATTTGGAGAAACATATAAATGTCAGTGGCTTTCAGCGTATGAATGTAAAATTAGCTGTACAATTGATATTAGAAACAATTACGAAATCGCTTAAATATTTCTGTAGCAAAAGATTATTTTTAGATAAGCATTGGGAAGAAATAAGTCAATTTATCTCTGGAGTTCCGTACGATACAAAGATGTTCAGAAATTAATACGGGTTGATCTTACAAAATCAGGATGATTTCATCAATTGCAAGACACCGAGTAAAATCATTGAAGCTAATGGGAAATAATTGTCTTTATTCATTCCAAATAGGATTGGCAGTTTCTTGTGAATCTTTGCCAATATTGTTAAAAAGGAGAAAATTATATTTAATAAATCATTTTATTGACTTATAGAATGAATCAAGATGGACTTGAACATTTCCTTACCTTTTTGTGATAAATGGAAGTCTGCTATCAGCACCTAGCGTTAGATACAGTTAAATAGTATCTATTAGAGAAAGACAGTTACCTTATAAGGTCAAAATATAATACAGATCCCAATTGCAAAATAGATAACTTAACAGCTAGAACCTTTTATATTCTTGATAATAATTCTCTCTCTCTCTCTCTCTCTCTCTCTCTCTCTCTCTCTCTCTCTCTCTCTCTCTCTCTCTCTCTCTCTCTCTCTCAAGATAAAGATGAAAAATCGCTACAACGTGATCTAAGGCTATATGCGATGATATTTTGTCTGCCCGATGAATGCGACGGTGAAGGAAATGATGTTACAAAAGTATAGGGGAAGTTGATAATTGGACATAGGGATGATGCAAAATAGAAAGGTCTAGACTGTTTCGCCGGTTCCATTGCCCTCAAGTTTCCCTAATGCACAAATCTGTATTAAAGGGGGACGATTCGTGGGCAGGTATAATTAGCTCAGCAAATAAGGAATTAGTGAAGGCATCAAAAGAATTTACTGATCCGATAAAGAATATTGAAAAAAAAAAAAATAAAAGTTATCACAGAGTAGTAAAAAATAGCATTAGATATTCCTAATAAAATGGGATTACCACTTTTAGTCACTTATTTTGTTCGTTGACGAAATATTTTTAGAATAATAATATTAACTAAAAGAAATAACTTCTGCAAGGAAAATAACTATTAAAGTTAGAAGATTGTAAAATGTAATAATCATGATCACTTATTTCTATTATGTGTTTGTACAACTTTATTTTAATAGATATTTTTAAGATTTAGTTTTGAGTCATTAGTAAATGATTAGTTTAGAAATGTATCTAAATATGCATGCACATTGCTTAATTGTACATTTGGTGAAACAATATTTCCATAAAGGATTTGGATAATATTTGTTCTTTTCTGATATGCGACTTTTTAAACCATTTTCCTTAAAAACTTTCTCACAGGAAGTATTTTGTAACGAAATTTAGTCATCAAAATAGCTTATAATATTAATTTTTTTCTGAAATAGAAATGTTATTTTCAACGGGATAATGAAGAAAACTGAACTTTTGCAAAGCAAGCTAATGCTGAATGGTACTCTTCCGCGGGCCAATGGAGCTCTGTGACGTCACGAAACTTACCCCCACTTAACGTTTACCCCTCTAATCCCCGCTAACCCCCAATTTACCTGCGCGTGGGTAGACCTCGTATGCGGACCAAGGCCAATATATATTGGCCTTGGGCAGGACCTACAATGTCAGTTTATCGTATACATTCTTATTTTGCATATCACACATTTCGTGTATATTGTCAAATGCTTTCGTATTTAAACCGAGGTACTATTTGGCTGTAGGATTTATTCCTGTTTTATTTGCATTGGTATATTTACTATTAATTACCTCTGCAAACGAAGTTGGAAGGAGGTCATGTTTTCACCCCTGTTTGTGTGTTTGTGAACAGATTTCTGGCCACAATTTTAATGGTATAGTAATGAAACTTGCAGGGATTAATTGTTATATGAAAAGTGGAAATTATTAAATTTTGGAAGGTCAAGATCACGGTCAAGCGAATTAACAATTCACGTAATCAGCCATAAGTTTGGACATCGTTGTCACAGAGAATTCAAATTGATTCATATTTTACATACATACATATACCAAAGGCACTTCCCCCAATTTTGGGGGGTAGCCGACAACAACAAGAAACAAAACAAAAAGGGGACCTCTACTCTCTACGTTCCTCCAGCCTAACCAGGGACCCAGCCGAGTTCAGCTGGTACTGCTAGGGTGCCACAGCCCAACCTCCCACATTTCCACCACAGATGAAGCTTCAGACTGCTGAGTCCCCTACTGCTGCTACCTCCGCGGTCATCTAAGGCACCGGAGGAAGCAGCAGGGCCTACCGGAACTGCGTCACAATCGCTCGCCATTCATTCCTATTTCTAGCACGCTCTCTTGCCTCTCTCACATCTATCCTCCTATCACCCAGAGCTTTCTTCACACCATCCATCCACCCAAACCTTGGCCTTCCTCTTGTACTTCTCCCATCAACTCTTGCATTCATCACCTTCTTTAGCAGACAGCCATTTTCCATTCTCTCCACATGGCCAAACCACCTCAACACATTCATATCCACTCTAGCCGCTAACTCATTTCTTACACCCGTTCTCACCCTCACCACTTCGTTCCTAACCCTATCTACTCGAGATACACCAGCCATACTCCTCAGACACTTCATCTCAAACACATTCAATTTCTGTCTCTCCATCACTTTCATTCCCCACAACTCCGATCCATACATCACAGTTGGTACAATCACTTTCTCATATAGAACTCTCTTTACATTCATGCCCAATCCTCTATTTTTTACTACTCCCTTAACTGCCCCCAACACTTTGCAACCTTCATTCACTCTCTGACGTACATCTGCTTCCACTCCACCATTTGCTGCAACAACAGACCCCAAGTACTTAAACTGCTCCACCTCCTCAAGTAACTCTCCATTCAACATGACATTCAACCTTGCACCACCTTCCCTTCTCGTACATCTCATAACCTTACTCTTACCCACATTAACTCTCAACTTCCTTCTCTCACACACCCTTCCAAATTCTGTCACTAGTCGGTCAAGCTTCTCTTCTGTGTCAGCTACCAGTACAGTATCATCCGCAAACAACAACTGATTTACCTCCCATTCATGATCATTCTCGCCTACCAGTTTTAATCCTCGTCCAAGCACTCTGGCATTCACCTCTCTCACCACTCCATCAACATACAAGTTAAACAACCACGGCGACATCACACATTCCTGTCTCAGCCCCACTCTCACCGGAAACCAATCGCTCACCTCATTTCTTATTCTAACACATGCTTTACTACCTGTGTAGAAACTTTTCACTGCTTGCAACAACCTTCCACCAACTCCATATAACCTCATCACATTCCACATTGCTTCCCTATGCCCCCTGTGGCCGCGGGGGCATAAAACAATTAGAATAGCGCCAACGTTATCCCTGCGTGTCGTAAGAGGCGACTAAAAGGGACGGGACGAGGGGGCTGGGAACCCCCTCTCCTGTATAGAAAATCCTGTGAGACAGCAACAAAGAGATGGAGCTGGGGGGAGAGTGACTGCTCCCCGCACTCTAGTTTTGGGGTGTTTGAATGTGCGTGGATGTAGTACGATAGAGAGTAAAAGATGTGAGATTGGAAGTATGTTTAGAAGTAGAAGGATGGATGTATTGGCCTTGTGTGAGACAAAGATGAAAGGAAAGGGTGAAGTGATGTTTGGTGAAATGTCTGGTAGAGTGTCTGGGATTGAAAGGGGAAGAGCGAGAGAGGGTGTGGCTTTATTGTTGAGTGAATGGATGACAGGTAAAGTAGTGGAATGGAAGGAGATATCATCTAGGTTAATGTGGGTAAGGGTTAGGTTGGGTAGGGAATGTTGGGCGTTTGTCAGTGCGTATGGGCCAGGTAGTGAGAAAAGTGAAGAAGAGCGGAATGAGTTCTGGAATCAATTAACTAGGTGTGTAGAAGGACTGGGTAGAAGGAATTATGTAGTTGTTATGGGTGACTTAAATGCTAGAGTGGGTGCTGGAGAGGTAGAAGGTGTCATTGGGAAATATGGCGTACCAGGTGAAAATGAGAGTGGTGAGAGACTGGTAGATATGTGTGTTGAACAAGAGATGGTAATAAGTGCTAGCTTTTTTAAAAAGAAAGATAAAAATAAGTATACATGGGTAAGAGTGGCAAATGGAAGAGTAGTAGAAAGGGCATTAATGGATTATGTGTTGATAACGAAAAGAATGTTTGGAAGATTGAAAGACGTGCACGTGTTTAGGGGTATGGCTAACGGTATGTCTGATCATTTTTTGGTGGAAGGAAAATTAGTTGTAGCAAAAGAGTGGGGGAATAGAGTAGGTGGATGTAAAAGGGAGCTAGTGAGGGTTGAAGAGCTAATAAAACCGGGGGTAAAAAGTAAATATTAGGAAAGGTTGAAAATGGCATATGACGAGGTGAGAGTAAGAGAAACTGATAATTTAGAGGAGGAGTGGAAGTTAGCAAAAGAAAATTTTGTTGGGATTGCAAGTGATGTATGTGGCAAGAAGGTTGTTGGAGGCAGCATGAGGAAGGGCAGTGAATGGTGGAATGAAGGAGTGAAGGTAAAAGTGGAAGAGAAAAAGAGGGCTTTTGAAGAATGGCTGCAGAGTAATAGTATAGAGAAGTATGAAAAATATAGAGAGCAAAAGGTGGAAGTAAAGCGCAAGGTACGTGAGGCAAAGAGGGCAGCTGACCTGAGGTGGGGTCAGGGACTGGGTCAGTCATATGAAGAGAATAAGAAGAAGTTTTGGAAAGAAGTGAAGAGAGTAAGGAAGGCCGGCGCAAGAATTGAAGAAACAGTGAAAGATGGAAATGGAAGGTTGTTAAAAGGAGAGGAGGCAAGGAAAAGGTGGGCGGAATATTTTGAAAGTTTGCTGAATGTTGAGGATGATAGGGAGGCAGATATAATTGCGGTTCCAGGTGTTGAGGTGCCAGTGATGGGAGATGAGAATGAGAGAGAGATTACAATAGAGGAAGTGAGGAGAGCACTAGATGAAACGAGAGTAGGAAAAGCATCGGGTATGGATGGTGTGAAAGCTGAGATGTTGAAGGAAGGGGGTGTGACTGTACTTGAATGGTTGGTGAGATTGTTTAATGTGTGTTTTGTGTTGTCAATGGTACCAGTAGATTGGGTCTGTGTTTGTATTGTACCACTATATAAGGGTAAGGGAGATGTGCATGAGTGATGTAATTCAAGAGGTATTAGTTTGTTGAGTGTAGTTGGAAAAGTGTATGGTAGAATACTGATTAATAGGATTAAGGATAAAACAGAGAATGCAATCTTGGAAGTACAGGGTGGTTTTAGAAGAGGTAGGGGTTGTATGAATCAGATTTTTACAGTTAGGCAGATATGCGAGAAATATTTAGCAAAAGGTAAGGAGGTGTATGTTGCGTTTATGGATCTGGAGAAAGCATATGATTCACATTTTACTGTATGAAAATCCACGCCATGTTAAAGTCAAAGGTCGAGAAAAAAAAAAAGCTGCCTAGGCGGAGGTCTACTCTCTACTGAGTGCCCTTTTTTTATGTTGCTTGCAGAATCATAATAAGTTAGGACTAATTTCTTGTGTAATTCTGATATGGGAAAATATTCCTGCATTTATTGATACGACTTTTATATCAAGTTAATGACTAAATTCTTACTATAAGTGTATGGTGAGGGGAAGGGTTATTTCCTTGTCTGCTTATGGACCAGTCAGGCAACAGTGGTATACAAGATATTATCTCTTCGTTGTCAATGAAGTTTTAGAAAACAAGTTTTTAATCAGATAATTTACGCCTTCGTCCGTAGAGAGAGAGAGAGAGAGAGAGAGAGAGAGAGAGAGAGAGAGAGAGAGAGAGAGAGAGAGAGATAGGAGTTTCTTTCGGATTGCTTGTATGCATTTTCCTTTTCAATTTGACAACTCATGAAATAACGAACCCAATAATTTAATCCAAACTCAGCAGCACTAGAGGGAACAAGAGCTGGAAAGGCAACTAGTATGGATGGTCTAAGGGCTGAAATGTTAAAGAAATGAGTGTGATTGTACTTGAATGGTTGGTGAGAATGTTTAAATTATGTTTCATGTTGTCAGCGGTACCAGTGGACTGGGCGTGTGCTTATATTGTTCCGCTATACAAAGGTAATGGAGATGCGCAATGAGTAATTTGTTGAGTGTGGTTTAAAATGTGCATGGTAGACTACTAATTAATAGGATTAAGGATAAAGCAGGGGATGCAATTTTATTAGTGCAGGGTGGTTTTAGAAGAGGTAAGGTATGAGTGGATCAGATTATTTTACAGTTACGCAGATATGCGAGAAATATTTAGCAAAAGGCCAGGAAGTGACTGTATATTGCGTTTATGGATCAGGAGAAAGCGTATGATAGTTAATAGGGAAGCGATGTGGAATGTGATGAGGTTATATGTAATGTGTGGAAGGTGGCTGCAAGCAGTGAAGAATTTCTACATAGGCAGTAAAGCGTGTATTAGGATGGGAAATGGAGTGAGTGGTTTCCAGTGACAGTCGAAATGAGACGGGTTGCGTGATGTCGTCATTGTTGTTCAATTTGTTTGTTGATGGAGTTGTGAGAGAGGTGAATGCAAGGTCCTTTAATGGGGTGAATGATCGAGTGCTTGATCGAGGATTGAAATTGGTAAATGAGTGGTAGAGTGAGAGGTGAATCGGTTGTTGTTTGCGGATGACACTATTGGTTGCACATAAGGAGGAGAAGCTTGGTCGATTAGTGACAGTTTGGGAGGAGAGAAGTAAAGTGATAAACATTAAACTAGATGAACTAAGAGAAGCAATAAGATGAATATATCAAATTTAGATGCTGACGCCATGAACATGAGTAAGAAGTAGAAAGGTAAAACCTAATTTTGTTATACACATTACTCCTTTAAAGTTAAACGTAGTCTACAATGGTCGATTTGTGCAGAATGTACTACATAAGATAGGAGGAATTCTACAATGGGTTTTCCAAGATAGCTCAAACGATAATACCGGATAGTCATTGTTATTGCACGTAAGATGTATCAATCTTTAGGGACATTGATATTGTATGTAGCTGATTGAATTCGAATTTTACAGGTGCTGTTTTAAGCTGGAAGTTACGGACGAGCTTTCCAACAACATCATTGAAATTCAACTCTAAATCATTTAGTTGCAGTGATTTTATTCAAGGTGAGAGTAACATGATACTTTTTACTTCAAAAGATAATCGACTAAAGCAAAGTTTAATCATGAGTAATATTCAAGATGGGAACAAACCCAGTTTTAATTTTCTGTATCCTTTGACAATGGATAACAAATCAAATATCTAATTCCTGTTTCTAAAGTGTTTGTGATCATCATTGCGAGGTAGGATTTGGCTTGGCAGCGGACTAGGGTTACGACTATTGTAGTTCTGGTGTATATTTTTAAGGAGATGGATGCATCTATATAATGTCCAACAGATAAAATAATGGCGTAAAACTATATACCCGGTAAAGGTGACCGAAAATATGTATTTTCTCCAATAATTTTTATTTTTGAGAATAAGTGGGTATTTTCTTGTTGAATTTTCGATTAATAGATTACAAATAGTAGATTGTGATGGGCACCATTACTGAATTTTCAAGTAATAGATTGCAAATGGTCATTGGTGATGACACCATTGTGACTATAGGAATGTAATATCTGCTTTGATATTTGATACCAGTTAAATTGCTTTATTATGATTACTGTGTACATGGTGACCTTCACCAAACTTTATTTTTCTTTTACATTAATTTGTATGAAGTTAGTCTTGGCTATCATTCTATTTCAAGATCTTGTGTTATTCAGTCTATCTGTGCACTCATCACATATCCATTTTTTTTCTTTAGAATGAAGAGGATTGTCCTACCATTAGTTTACATTAGATTTAATTTTTTCATGAACATTCACTGATTATAACTAAGCATTTGAATATGCATAACTTACACAGAAGTTTTCGTTACTGTAGAGGCATCGAATATTAGACTAGTGTGGCAGGATTGTCGTTGATATATAGGAAGGTTTGTGATGAGTAGAGTAACTTCGTTTAGGTGTTATGGCATGATAGGTTGAATATTTTGAGGCTGCCGCATGGGTTATACAATTCTGTAATTTTATTCAGTGGGTTATGTTATTATCATCTGTTTAAGGTGTGACACTTTAGTCATCTCTTAAGTATGGTAGATTATTCATTGGGTGAATATAAATGTTAACATTGAGTAGTTGTATGTCCAATGGATTTAGATTATAGCTGTTCCTTGGTTTTTATTGGAACATGTTTATGGCTTGATGTAGTTTAGAGTTGCAAAAGTATTAATGTTACTGTTAGGCAAGAGAGACTAATCCGTAGTCTAACCTTAGAATAAGCTGAACAACATTACATCTCAGGATATAATTGAGGGGATTTGGACAGTAAATAGATAGGAGATCAGCGTATAAGTTGAAAGGGTTTTGTTGTATAGGCGATTGGAGTAATTCTGTGGGGTTAGATGAAAATTTTAGATTGAATTTAAGATTTTCTTTGGTATTTGTTGAGTGCTTCATGCAAATGACTATTTTTTTGGAATAAGTGGGAAATTCATGCTATAGATCTCTGGCTGTATTAAGTGTCCAGAAAATTTTGTTGTGTTGTAAAATATCCATCCTGATGTCAAACTGATATTTCAATTTTCTTTCCACAGGACTAAAGAACCCATGGCAAGAAATTTTACTGGACCCTCCACAACTGCTGTCAACCATCCAAGGTCTCCTAAGGATCAATTATTGAGTTTATCTTAGTTTTCTCTAGACCAGAAGTGCCAAACTTAAAAGGCCTGCTAGCCAAATGTGGCCCTATAATTTTTATAACTTGAGGAAAATATAACTAAACTGTTAAGATGAACACAAATGCACTGTTTTGGTGAACTAGGGTGACCTGCAAAAAAAAAAAAAAGGAAAAAAAAAATTGTCTTACCAATAACTAATTACCTAATCTTTGATGGCCTTCAAGACCATAGTCAAGTTCATAATTGGCCCTCGAAATTATTTGTTTCACATTCCTGTTCTAGAATGGTAAGTCGTGAGTAATATTATCTGTAACTATTTATGAAACTATTTTGAACAAATTATCAGTACGTGTGACTGCTGGGTTATTAGCTTTGCTTTTCTTGCTCTATAACGTCAAGAACATAATGCATTGTTTAAAATTCTTTGAACTGTAACTTCACACCATTCCTTGATTATTATTTTGCTTTCTTAACTCAAACCATTTACACTTGGTTTATAGTTTATTTTATAGTTTAAATAGCTATAGTTTAATTTTGAGATTAGCTTATCTTTTAATGTAACTTTATCATTTCTATTCGATAACTTTTAGTTGGCCTAATTAATGTCTGGAGAGTTCGTTATGTCGAAGTAGGTTTCCATTTAAAATAGGTTAAAATCTAACTTAGTTTTAACTTACATTGTCTATCCCTCTTCTGTAGTACAAGCGTTGATCCCACATCTGTCTTCATTTAAATGATTTCTATAGAGAATCTTGTCAAATCCATCTATCTGACTCATTAAGAAATTGACAAGTTCTGCATGAATATTTGTCTTGTTTTTATCCATACTTCTATAGTTTAAAGCCTTCATCAGTTCGTAATATAACATTAATATTGAGCGAGTTCTTATTTTGAGAAGTTTTGATATTGCAATGACATAAGCGAGTGAGAGTGAAGGTAAAATTATTCTAAATTATCAAATGAATTTTAAAATCCTGTATTCAAAATGGTTTCCGGTGGAGATCTGTTAAATTGCAGATATTACCAGATAGAAATTGTGCATTAGAATCTCTCTCTCTCTCTCTCTCTCTCTCTCTCTCTCTCTCTCTCTCTCTCTCTCTCTCTCTCTCTCTCTCTATATATATATATATATATAGTATACAATTCAGTTTTTCTGCAAGTTCCCGTTTTTTTTTTTTTAAGAAAAAATTCATGAAGTATACTTTAATTTCAATAAAGTTAAGACAGTATTTTTGTTCATCATTCTCCCCATGTTTTCTTCTCAGAAGTTATTTTTATACAAATCTGATTAAAATTCTAAAAGAAAAATTCTTTGTGGAACATTACAGCAGTCATACGTAAGATCCTTGTTCAAAGCAGCTGGGAAAATTATTGTCCTAAACTTGACGTTCTTGTTGTTAAGTTTTGGATAAGCCTTAGAATGACTTCACTGGTTTGCAGATAAATAACGATAGCAAAAATAAGTAATTTTAAGCAATGTTTTCAATCTTAATATTACATGTAATGACCTTAGTCATGTGATCTGCTTCTCATCACTAGTTACGTAATGTAGGTCAAGTGACTTGATGGAAAGACATAAGGAAGATTAAAGCTTCAGTTTAGGTATCTGGGAATAATAATAAATTTGATTAATTTCTTCTTTTGTAACGAATGTAATAGTGATTATCGTAGGTATGGCTTTCAGTGAGACTAAAGGGGATACTATATAAGAGTAGATTCATTCTAGAGAGGCAGTCTAAAGGTAGTCTTTGAGAAAGTTTTAGAGAATTTTTTTCTGTGATCGAATAATTTAGATTTAAATAAAGGAAATCTTTGTAAATAACTTGAATTTCCTCTTATTGGAGAGGGTAGCTTTCAAAATGTTTCCTTACATGGACAATCATCTTAAACTTTAATGACTGCACGAAGTTTTCAACTAGTTTGATAGAGTTGAATAAGATCTTTAAGGGCAAAAAGGGAGGGAGATGAGTTTGTTTCTTGCTGGTTTAAAGTATGCCACTATTAGGCAGCTTCTAATAACATCACTGCTTGAAGCATTAAGTAATTAGCTTAGAATTACAGTAAAGGAAGCGCTCTTGTTAAAATCTCTCCCATTTCCCTTGTGGTGGAAACCAGATCATGAAGACATTGCTTAAAATCAACAAGATCAGAATGTCTTTCATTTGCATTTTCAGTTGTCATTCTAAGATAGTTTAGATTGAAGACAATAATCGAGTCAGGCGAGTGGTCGTTATATGCCAAATGTACTCTATGTATAAAGTAAAGTTGCATATCAGTTTTGAATAATGTTTCAACTTGTGTCAATTGCTATAGGTAATGTTAGGCATATTTTGTATTCTTTTTTTGTATTGCAATTGAATTGTCTGCTTATGCATTGTTTCTGATTTCTGTTTACATATTGCTACTGTATCTCCTGTTCATACATTGTATACTCTATTTATGCATTATTGCTGCATTTTCTATTTATACATTACTACTGTGTCTGCTATTTATACGTTACTACTGTGTCTGCTATTTATACGTTACTACTGTATCTTCTATTTATACGTTAGTACTGTATCTTCTATTTATATATTACTACTGTATCTTCTATCTATACATCACTACTGTATCGTTTATTTATACATTACTGCTGTATCTTTTATTTATACATCACTAGTGTATCTTTTATTTATACAGTACTATTGTATCTTTTATTCATTCATTACTACTGTATTTTCTGTTTATAAATTGCTACTGTATTTTGTAATTGTGATCAGAAAATACTGCTGTTTTAACAATGGAAAACGCAGAAAAGACATTAGTCGTTTAAAGTGTCAGAGACTTGTGATCATATAGAGTAAAATACGTTATAGAAGACATAAAAAACATCAACGGCTTAGCCTTGAATACCTCAAGATGTCTTTTATAATGTATTTTTTTTTTATGATTACGAGTGAATGCTCGAGTGCTTGGACGAGGATTAAAACTGGTAGGCGAGAATGACCATGAATGGGAGGTAAATCAGTTGTTGTTTGCGGATGATACTGTACTGGTAGCAGACACAGAAGAGAAGCTTGACCGACTAGTGACAGAATTTGGAAGGGTGTGTGAGAGAAGGAAGTTGAGAGTTAATGTGGGTAAGAGTAAGGTTATGAGATGTACGAGAAGGGAAGGTGGTGCAAGGTTGAATGTCATGTTGAATGGAGAGTTACTTGAGGAGGTGGATCAGTTTAAGTACTTGGGGTCTATTGTTGCAGCAAATGGTGGAGTGGAAGCAGATGTACGTCAGAGAGTGAATGAAGGTTGCAAAGTGTTGGGGGCAGTTAAGGGAGTAGTAAAAAATAGAGGATTGGGCATGAATGTAAAGAGAGTTCTATATGAGAAAGTGATTGTACCAACTGTGATGTATGGATCGGAGTCGTGGGGAATGAAAGTGATGGAGAGACAGAAATTGAATGTGTTTGAGATGAAGTGTCTGAGGAGTATGGCTGGTGTATCTCGAGTAGATAGGGTTAGGAACGAAGTGGTGAGGGAGAGAACGGGTGTAAGAAATGAGTTAGCGGCTAGAGTGGATATGAATGTGTTGAGGTGGTTTGGCCATGTTGAGAGAATGGAAAGTGGTTGTCTGCTAAAGAAGGTGATGAATGCAAGAGTTGATGGGAGAAGTACAAGAGGAAGGCCAAGGTTTGGGTGGATGGATGGTGTGAAGAAAGCTCTGGGTGATAGGAGGATAGATGTGAGAGAGGCAAGAGAGCGTGCTAGAAATAGGAATGAATGGCGAGCGATTGTGACGCAGTTCCAGTAGGCCCTGCTGCTTCCTCCGGGGCCTTAGATGACCGCGGAGGTAGCAGCAGTAGGGGAGTCAGCATTATGAAGCTTCATCTGTGGTGGAAATGTGGGAGGTTGGGCTGTGGCACCCTAGCAGTACCAGCTGAACTCGGTTGAGTCCCTGATTAGGCTGAAGGAACATAGAGAGTAGAGGTCCCCTTTTTGTTTTGTTTCATTGTTGGTGTCGGCTACCCCCCAAAATTGGGGGAAGTGCCTTGGTATATAGATAGATAGACGAGTCTCTTGCGCTCTACATTTATAATGTCTTTTTTTGCGCTTTTCATTGTTAGAACGACTGTATTAGATCAAAAGTACAAAATACATTAGCTGATTAGCAATTCATAACCAATTTATAATAGTAATGTACGAATAGAAGAGACAGTAAGAATGTATGAATAGAAAATACAGTAGTGATGTATAAAGTAGAAGATACAGTAGTGATGTATAAAGTAGATGATACAGTAGTGATGTATAAAGTAGAAAATATAGTAATAATGTATGAATAGAAGAAAATACAGTAATAATGTATGGATGGAAGGTACAATAGTACTGTATAAAAGAGCAGTAAAACTTTGTAACCAACTTTATAAAATTAATCAATGTAAAAATTGTGAATAAAAGAAATAAAAGACCGTATAAAATTTTATTAATTTTCATTACATCCATATTAAAAAAAGAAAAAAAAAAATAAAAATTTCAGTAACATGGAGTATTCTCCTTATTCTAACGTTCGTATGACCGAGTGTTCTCCCCAGTCGGTCCCCTCCCTCTTCTGGTACCAGTAAAAATGCCTGCGTTCTCTCTCCTCTGACAGACCAGAGAGCTCATGAAATATACCTTGCTTTTGACTATCATAAATCACAAGTGTTCATTATAAGACTTGGTTTATTCCCTTCCCATGTACAGAGCTCGTTCACTCTTCCACTGGTGGTATGAGAGAAATATATATTGTCTCTTGGTATGTATGTATTATCAAAATAAGATGGAGTCTGCACCATCATGTTCAGTCCAATTCTCAAAGTAAATTCATTCCTGACAACTCTAGACTTGTGATATAATAATTCATAGCCTCATATAGTTATCTTTAGATTATATAAGTTACTTTAACTCTGGGTTTAAGCATAGTCTACTTTTATTTTTGGTTTAAAAATTAAGTTTTATGACTTAAGAAAAACAAATAAATTTCGATCAAATCTTTTATTATAGAAGATTGGTTGCCATACAAGGGACAGGTTTCAATACACTTAATAGCAATATTAAGCATAAATATAAATACACTACAAAGCCAATGACAAACTATATCAAATTTTAACCCCGTTTTCTAACAACGAACTCGACCAACGACAAAGTCATAGAAAACTGAAATTTCAAATCTCAGTTTTGAGTTAATTCGTTTTCTTTGATTTTTCTAAACACTGGACTGAGTTTGAAGTTAGAACATTTGAGATTACAAGTGTCATGATTGTGTAAATTAGTAGTGTTTTCAATAGAAAAAAAAAAGAGAAGGAAATGGAAAGCCCACCAAGGCCCGCCCCTTCCCACCTGGTAACAGAAGACTAATTGAGCATTTTGTTTTTGAACAAACTAAGTCACCAGGCCCTTGAATGCTTTCCATTTCCTTCTCTTTCGAAATCTTTTATTGAAAATCTTACAGACATTAATGCAATGATTGCGACTTAAATTTGCCAAGAATAGTATGCTTTTCAAGATAATGTTATAGTAGATTTTCATGAAAATGGCAAACAAAGAAATTTTAATTTTTTACATTTTAAATGATAAACCTTTAAGCAATGACAGAACAAGGGGATTTCTTTTCAAATCTAAATTTTTCGTTTAGAAACGACCATTAAGTAAAAAACATTAGGGTGGGAGTAGAGACCTTACCAGTCTTATAATGCAATTCCACCACGATCGATTACTCCAGAAACCTTTTGCTCTCTCAAAAGCAGACAGGAACCACAACTGGCCAAAGACATCTCTCATCCGTCCCATTTCATGTGCATGATTGAGTCGGGTAAAGGAGAAGACACGTGCAAACCACTGCCCTGACTATCCTTACTACTCCTCCTAGCAGATAGCCAGATCGGACCGAAGTACACATTAACCTTGCACGTGGACCACACAAATCATATCAGTTCCATGTGTGATACATTCTCGAATAATACCCCCTTTTTGGAAGCTACGTGGAGAGAACCTCATTCTAGATTTTCTTAAACGAAAAAAAACAAAAAAACATTTGGACTAACATTAGGCCTAGGCTACCTACAAAGCTGTTGCTTATGACCAAACAGAAATTACCTAAGTGCGACATTGCCTAGTGCTTATTCCTACCATATAGGCACACTAACTAATCGAACAGTAAGCCTATTCTACAGTACACACACACCACCACCACAACCACTCGCTGCCCAGCTCTAAATAAATTATATTACCAGCTCCTGAACATCCCTTATGAAACCATAAACTATTGACAAGCTTAAGGAGAATTTGAATTATTCGGAATCATCCTCTCTTTCTTTTATGAATACTTTCAAGTCAGTCTACCTTCAACGGAATAGCTTCGGCATTATAAACTTCGTTTTTACGATCTTAGGAGGCAGTAGAATTTTTGATAATTTGGAAAATTATTTACCTTAAAAAGTATATGATTTGTGAAAGATATAAGTTCAATTCGAGTTTACTTATCAGAAATTAATGTCAAGGTGAAAACTAAAGAAACAAATATAATTCGGAAAATTAGTTACCTTAAAACGTTTTTTTTTTTTTTTTTTTTTTTTTGCGTGTGTGAAATAAATATATCAGTATCAGAAATTCATCAAGAGTTAAAACTTAGGAAACTTGAATTATATTATGCCTTTATGTGGATTAAAATGGCTATTATCAATATAAAAACATCTCCTGGTATAATAATAATCCTCTTCAACTGTTAAATTCTCCGTAATGTTAAGGATAGTGGACGCTCTCCAGTTACCCTAGATGTGGCTCAACTGGTTGGCTTATAACCGAAATATCTGTATTTGGACTATTATGAATACTTACGATGACTGAAATTTGATATGAAAAGAATTAATCCTAAGACTTGCAAAGTGTCTATATTTCAATGGGGTGAACTAGTGGCATTATTCTCTCATCAAAATTAATTGCATTTATTGAAAGAAAATTTTGAAAAAAATCAGAATTATAAAGTATCTTATACATTAGGTATCACTTGTAAATTATATTGCTTATGGTATAATGAAAAGCACGAGACTGAAACTTGTCCACTAAAAACGAATTGTGTGAAAAACCTCAAGCTTTTCCTTCATATTAATATAGAATATTTTTATATCTGCATATCTAACAATCAACACCTTGCCTATCGCCTCATCTTAATGTGGCCAAATCAAATGTTGATATAAAAGGTTTATAAAATGACGTAATATAATTTTGACAATCTATAGATAAAACAATTAGGATATACCACTCTGGTAAAGTGAGCAACTACTATAAAAGAATCTTTAGATATAATCTTAAAAGAATTAATGCAGAGAAGTGAAATTTCTTTAAATTGATTAACCATTGGATTTGCTTTTTCATATATGCTTTCAATTGTTCATTACGGTAATCTTTAAAATCTAAGATTCAAGTATGAAATAAATTTAGGCACCAAAATTATTTAAATTATTCTCAAAACCCTTTGATTTGAAACTCCAGTTTGGCCAATTATACAAGGAGACTAACTTATATTGTCCTTTATGAAATAGATTAAATATTTAGAGCTGCCTCCTGAACAAAGTTTACCCTAATCTCAATATTTAGACTTTCAATCTCCTGTGACTTGGTATAAATTTAGATTAAATTTTTGGTGTTAACCTGAGGTATAGACACTTGCTAACCTTGATTTAACCCAGCAAAAACTATAAGTGTTTTGCTCAGATAACCTTTGCCCAGATCTATCAAAATCAGCATCCAATTAAACTAATTTTCACTAAAGACAACATTATCACGAGACTAACTCCTTGCTAGAGACTAGATCCTAAACGTAACACCTACACCAGACACCATCCAACCACACGTTCATCGCTTGTTACAAATTTACTGATGTACAAGGAATGCATTGTCCTGCATCAATTGATAAAAAAATTCAATCCTAAGGTTTGATTTCCAATGTGATAGAGTAGCAACATAAGTGGTAGTGTAGGAGAGTAGCAACATAAGTGGTAGTGTAAGAGAGTAGCGACATAAGTGGTAGAGTAGGAACATAAGAGGTAGAGTAGGAACTAAGTGGTAGAGTGGGAACATCAACATAAGTGGTAGGGTAGGAACATAAGTTGTAGAGTAGCAACATAAGTGGTAGGGTAAG
Organism: Palaemon carinicauda; assembly: GCF_036898095.1. Classification (NCBI taxonomy): domain Eukaryota; kingdom Metazoa; phylum Arthropoda; class Malacostraca; order Decapoda; family Palaemonidae; genus Palaemon; species Palaemon carinicauda. Next base: position 34,256,036 of record NC_090741.1, on the reverse strand, counting down.
AACATAAGTGGTAGGGTAGGAACATACGAGGTAGGGTAGCAACATTAGTGGTAGAGCAGAAACATTAAGTGGTGCATAATCAGAGCTTACTGTCGTGAAACAATCATAAAAATTACATTTAAAAAGATTTGCGTAATTACATAGTGACAAACTAACCCTTTTTTTTTTTTTTTTTGTCCCCTCAATGCAAGAGGAGACATTTGAAAAGTGTACTGTACCGTATTTTGAGAAAACCATAATTCCACTTAAATAATCTTCCACTACAATGTTGTTAAAGATAATTCCGCAGATTATTAACTAAATCTAGAGTAACCAATTGAAATTCAAAACTCTCCCACCAAATCAGTAAAGGTCTTCTGTACTTCACATCTACATGAAAATATTGAAACGCTCAACATAACTCGAGAATGTTGCAAGTTTTAAACAGTTTGTGACTTTAATCTTATTAGCATTTAAACGGACTTTATCAAACTTTCAGTTAATATAAGTTTTTGGCTTTAGTTGTCTAGAAAGATTGGAGTAGAACTTTGATCTTGTTACACGTAAGCAACCTAAATTGTAAATTCAAATTTCAAGTGTCAGTAAAATTAAAAGAAATTGGCGAGTTATATAATTTATTGCAATATAACACCAGTGCTCTGATTTAATGTTTTGTACAAGCTTCAGAGGATTATCAGAATATGTAGAAAATTTATAAATTATAAAGTTTCCTTGTACAAAAAAGTATAACTTCAAGAGTAGTTAAAGTTTTGTAAATTACTACACAAAATACATTCCTGTACATCAGTATCACAGTAGGTATACAAAATCTAACCTCAAAAGCCAAACTTCAGTTTGGATCCTTTGCCTAATCATGCATAAATTTTATAAATACATAACCGAGGGCAGATTAAACTAAATGAAATTGAAGTCATATAATCTAACCCTATATAAACATACCCTAAGCTAGGTTACCTGACCCTGAATTACACAAACAAGGACTTTAATAAGGCCTGTCAACATTAGCACTAACTCCCAAACACTAACAACTAAAACTATACCATCAACCATATATTCAAGAATGTATCACATATTTATTCTAAAATGACTACAGCAGTTCTTTATCCCTCCTTTATGTAATGAACAGAAACAGTAGGAATCAGATAACTTGGGACATTTATAATCCCAGCTGGACACCTTTTCAGAGAGCTCGGGGATCTCAGTGTAATGGAAAGCACTGGATTGCAAGACTAACAATGTCCCCACTTTAAGAAAATTATTTACAAGTTTAAAACTAAATTAATTAATATTACCGATCTTTTGATTTTCTTTTACAAATAAAATTGAAAAATTTAGCAATACAGTTACTAATTTCACATTAACATTGAAAACTCACATATTCTTGGACAAATTTCAAATCACTATCTTGACAAATTTTTTTTCCCAACTCAATTTACACAATACATGACAAATTTAATATAGTTTGATTTGAAACTGAAATCACAGTGTATACATAACAGAAACCTGTTCAATTTGACATTACAATCTCCTACAATTCAAGATTAAAGATTTCTAAAAATAAATTTTAAACAATTTAAAAAATATTTAAAAGTATGAAATATCAGAATTTAAAAAATAATTTGAGGCTTTAAAGATCCTTTAACAAGACTGAATTACTAATCATGACTAGAATTGTCAAGACAGAATCTACCCTGACAAGATTTCGGGGAAATCAAATTGGACTGAAGATGTTCACCAGGGCACACAGTCTACCATTTTGACAATATAACATAACCAAGGTAACAACATACTACTCTTATTAAACCAGCAAAAGAATGAAAGAGTTCCGTACATGGGAAGCTCATAAACAGCCTAAATGAACAGTGGTTCTAGTCAAAAGCAAGATATACATCATGGGCCCTTTGGCCTTTCAGTGGTGAGGAATATGGCAAGTACTGATACCAGAAGAGGGAGGGGGCAGATGGGGAGGAAGGCTCAGTCATATGAACGTTCCCTTTAATTCTTTTTAAAATATTTCCAAATTGGGAGGGGGAAGGATCAAGGAGTGGGAATGGGAGTTCTGAAACTTTAGTTATGTATTAGAGGGAATAATAATCTGATTCGAACCCTTTTGCTAGATATCATAAAACCCTGACTTGCGCGATGTTCAAAATTCAAAGTTATTTTCAAGGTATGTTCATGAAGCTCAAGAGAAGATGAGGAATAATACTAATACAAGCGAAAGCCCTATCATTTCACAGTCTCACATCCTGGCCCTCCCACTTCCTAGCCCTACAAGCCATTTCACACCAAAGCCTTCCTACCCATTTCACACCGAAGCCCTCCTAGCTATTTCACAACAAAGTCCTTCTAGCCATTTCACAACAAAGTCCTCCTAGCCATTTCACACCAAAGCCCTCCTAGGCATTTCACACCAAGCCCTCCTAGGCATTTCACACCAAGCCCTCCTAAACATTTCACACCAAAGACCCCCTAGCATTTCACACCAAAGACCCCCTAGCCATTTCACACCAAAGACCCCCTAGCCATTTCACACCAAAGCCCTCCTGGGTATTTCACACCAAAGCCCTCCTAAACATTTCACACCAAAGCCCTCCTAAACATTTCACACCAAAGCCCTCCTAAACATTTCACACCAAAGACCCCCTAGCCATTTCACACCAAAGACTTCTTAGCCATTTCACACCAAAGACTTCTTAGCCATTTCACACCAAAGACTTCTTAGCCATTTCACACCAAAGACTTCTTAGCCATTTCACACCAAAGACTTCTTAGCCATTTCACACCAAAGACTTCTTAGCCATTTCACACCAAAGACTACTTAGCCATTTCACACCAAAGCCTTCCTAGCCATTTCACACCAAAGTCCCCCTAGCCATTTCACACCAAAGCCCTCCTAGCCATTTCACACCAAAGCCCTCCTAGCCATTTCACACCAAAGCCTTCCTGGCCATTTCATACCAAAGCCCTCCTAGCCATTTCACACCAAAGCCTCCCTATCCATTTCACAACAAAGCCCTCCTAGCCATTCACACCAAAGCCTCCCTATCCATTTCACACCAAAGCCCTCCTAGCCATTCACACCAAAGCCTTCCTAGCCATTTCACACCAAAGCCCTCCTAGCCATTTCAAACCAAAGCCCTCCTAGCCATTTCACACCAAAGTCCTCCTAGCCATTTCACACCAAAGCCCTCCTAGCCATTTCACACCAAAGCCCTCCTAGCCAATCAACAAATCGGCCTTCCCAAATCATAAAATTTTAGAACCCTCTTTCCTGAACTTAAATTTAAGCTTCTCTAATAATATGCAATCAAAATCTGAGAAAGATGTACAGTACCGTAACGTTTTAATTCACTTATATTCTGTACCCTTTTCTTTCATTCACAGTATACTCCTAAAATCTTCTATAAACTACTCTAGTTACTAACTTATATATTTTGAGAGAGAGAGAGAGAGAGAGAGAGAGAGAGAGAGAGAGAGAGAGAGAGAGAGAGAGAGAGAGAGAGAGAGAGAGAGAGAGAGAAATACAATAATTTGCAAAAAAAAAAAATTACGAAAATCAAGAACTGAGAAATACGTACTCAACAATAATCAAAAGACTGACAAGTAGAGAGAGAGAGAGAGAGAGAGAGAGAGAGAGAGAGAGAGAGAGAGAGAGAGAGAGAGAGAGATTAAACATGGGGAGGGAGGATGGACATTTAATCAAATACTGAATCTTACAAATTTGAAAATAAAAAAGGAATAAGTTGTTGTACAAATTACAGACATTAAAATATTTACACTAGATTTTTAAATATAGGACCAATAGTATATTTAAACTTTAGATTGCTCCAAATGCATTTGTTGGTTATTACCCTTTATAGAATTTAAAATACAACGTGGGGGATCAACTATCCAAGGTATACTATTGAAACTAGAAAAAAGTTTTGTAGGACAGAACAAAAATTCAAAGGCTAAACAAGAACACACCTTGAAATAAGTATTTAAAGGAGCCTAATTCAAATGCCACAAAGAGATAAATTATGTATGCTTAAAAACAAAAACCTTATTTCCATCAAATGAAAGTTTTGGCACCGGATAATCTAGTACTTTTACATAACCTATTCATTCCTAATAGTTTTCCCAACTAATTTACTATTATGTTCCCTTTTCCCGAACTTTAAAAATTATATAGATTACAAACTAAAAACTGTTTTAATACTCAAAATTTTTCAAACCCTTACTAAAAATACTTAATTCTTGAAAGTCAAAATTGACAAATACTATACTTGAACTAGATGCTTAAATACTCATTGTAAAAAAAAACAAAAAAAAAATTGGGCATTCCTCCAAATGCGCAAAAACGTGTTCCAAAAGTTTCACTTGGTCTTCTCCAACTGAAGGACTTTATCAAGAGAGTCAATTAATCCAGGACAGACTGAATGTGCATCCTCCTTTTGGTTAAATGGTTTTAAGCATCCAAGAAGAAGGCCACATTAACCTGAAAGTCAAAGATGTTAATAGGAACTCACAAAAAATTGCTAATCAAGATTTATAAAATACAAATTTAGTTCCGTTTTTAGTCAATTTTAAGCAATAATATAAGTATAATAAATCAGTTCAATAGAAAAATTAGGATATCTTAAGCCCCCAAAGTAGGATACAACAAATTCACAAAGGCTGGATATTTCAAGCCCCCCCCCCCCCCCCAAATAAGATATTTTAAGCCCCCCCCCCCAAATAAGATATTTTAAGCCCCAAAAATTAGGATATTTTAAGCCCCCCCAAATAGGATATTTTGAGCCCCCAAAAGTAGGATATTTTGAGCCCCCAAAAGTAGGATATTTTAAGCCCCAAAAGTAGGATATTTTAAGCCCCAAAAGTAGGATATTTTAAGCCCCTAAAGTAGGATATTTTAAACCCCAAAAGTAGGATATTTTAAACCCCAAAAGTAGGATATTTTAAGCCCCATAAGTAGGATATTTTAAGCCCCAAAAGTAGGATATTTTAAGCCCCAAAAGTAGGATATCTTAAACCCCAAAAGTAGGATATCTTAAACCCCAAAAGTAGGATATTTTAAGCCCCATAAGTAGGATATTTTAAGCCCCAAAAATAGGATATTTTAAGCCCCAAAAATAGGATATTTTAAGCCCCAAAAGTAGGATATTTTAAGCCCCCAAAAGTAGGATATTTTAAGCCCCCAAAAGTAGGATATTTTAAACCCCCAAAAGTAGGATATTTTAAACTCCCAAAAGTAGGATATTTTAAGCCCCCAAAAGTAGGATATTTTAAGCCCCCAAAAGTAGGATATTTTAAGCACCCAGAAACAAGATATTTCAAGCTCTAAATCGATTAGGATAATTTAAGCAACAAAAATTCTGATATTCTAAAGACCAGAATATTTTCATATTTTGATGAAGAAATTAAAACATTTCAGGATCCAAATAATCTAGGATATCTTAAGAACTGATAAAAAGATGTGCTCGAGTTCCTATGTCAAGTTTTCAACAGATAATTCACACAAATATGAGTAGGAAATTCTTTTCTAAAAAAATTGAACTAAAGTCCATTTCCTTTATCGAGGCAGATTTGCACCGACTCGCAGTGGTGCCCTTTTAGCTCGGAAAGTTTCCTGATTACTCATTGGTTAGAATGATCTCGTCCAACCAATCAGCGATCAGGAAACTTTTCCGAGCTAAAAGGGCACCGCTGCGAGTCGGTGCAAATCTGCATCGCTAAAAGAAATGGACTATAGGTTGAATTAGCGTCTACAGTGCACCGCACATGGCACACTGATATCACTACTCACTTACGATAACAATTCAACTTACTCATTTACAGCTTCACACACACTGACCAGAACACGTTTGCAAAAAAAAAAAAAAAAAAAAAAAAAAAAAAAAAAAAAAATTAGTTGATTTAAGTTTTTTATCTAAAACATTTATAAGTAGCTGACTTATTTGACACCTAAACAGAGGTATAGAACTAAACTCCTTATTTGAGTTTAAAACCATTTTAACAAAAAAAAAAAAACAATTTAATCTAAGCTTTCTAACTAACGGGATTAACGAAAAAGAAAAATCATTCAGAAAAAAAATATGAAAGTTTGATGCAATATAGTTTGAGTGAGTCCTACCACTTAAATTTTAAACTAAAGACGCCATTTCTTAAAAATAAAAAAAATCTCACTAAAAGGAAAAACCAATATCTACAAATACCAAATCTTCAATAGCAGACATTTACTCAGTCTAGTCTAATATTCGATGTCTGCAATCTTGTAACTTCACCCCCGTACTAAATGCCACAAAATCTAACCTAGGTTCTAAAAAGCAAACAACTTTCAAACAAGTTTCACCATCCAAACGATGATGACGGTATTAGATAATTGAAGATGTCATACTTAACTCGACTCATGCAGAAGACAGGAGACAATTCCTCAACTTATAGGAACAACAGCGTCTGCATGTCCTTCAGGCTTCATAGTCAAGCAAACTGAAACACAAATGTGGAAAGAATTGAAAAGGACATTTCAACAGATTTTTTTGCTTTTGCCTATTGTACCTAACTAATTTTTTCCTAAGATTATTTTGCAAATAAATAAACTTAAGTTTTGTCCAAAAGAAGTAGGTGACTAATATTCAATGTCTAAATGGAGATCTGGAATTAAACTATACCTGCGTTTAAATTTTTCTTTTTATAAAAATGAATTGATTTAATCAAAGCTTGCCAACTACCAGGAATTGGTAGAAAAAATAATGAAGCAAGACAAATTCAAGATAGTTTGATCAAACAGCTTAAGAGAATCCTACGAGTCCTATCACTTCGGATTTAAATCAAGAAAAAAAAATCTCACGGAATGGAACACCAATTTCTAGAAATAAAAAGATCTTAAGATATTTTTTTATTTACTCTGCATAATCTGATATTGTTCTGTACGTAATTGAGCAACTTCATATCAACACTAAATGCCTCAAATCCAACCTTTCTCCTATAAACGAAGATTTCACTATTCAAACAGTTTACACCATCAGTTCATCTTTGATGATATCATACTTAACTTGTCTCATAGGTTAGATAAAGGATTCAAGGTCTTGCAATTTCTCAACCTGTTGCACGACAGCCTTTGTGTCCCTTTTTAGTCCTCAGTGTCATGAATACCGTACAAGGCAACTGGAGCACAAATCTGGAAAGAATTTAAAAGACATTTTAGCAACATTTACACTTTCTCCTACTGTACTTAAACTAAATTTTCCCCAAAATAGTTTGACACTTTCCAAGCTTAAGACGCTTATTACTAGTTGACTATCTAATGTCAAAAGCTGAGTTTAGTGCCAGGCATAATAAACTATTTAGTTATAAGATATCCACGATAGCCCGAACAATTACAAGAGGTTTATTTGTTGAACAAGTCATAATTCATTGGTTGTATTAATCAAGGTGACAAAAAACACCACACCTCAAACTATTGGGTACAAATGAGGAGCAACTAGCACACTGAGGATCATAACTACTGAAGAGTTTTTGTCATACGTAACTATTTAAAATTTAAGTAAAATTTCACAAATCACAAAGACTGTTGTACTACAGTATAAAATTTATAGTTATAGCCATAGTTATAGTTATAGACTGTGACTGCAGAAGTGAGTTCATACTTCATAACATGTACCCCAGGACTGAACGAATTGGAGGAACAAAAACAAGACGTCAAGTGAACCTATCTGAAAAAAAGGCTTTTCGGTGGGAACTGTGTTTCATACTTCTAAGCAAATCTAGTAACGTTAGGCGGTCTTGGGATTACTAAAGAAAAAGAAATCTACAAAAGAAATCTACAATGCGTGGCTGCAAGAATTATTAAACTCCTACCTGCAGTAATTCATGGGACAGAAATTTCTTAAAAGTTGTTTAGAGAAGTAATGTGAACATATCGTTGCACAATATCCATATTAAAGATTTCACATTTTGGGTATTATCGTATGTTTCAATAGATTACTTTGATTTCATGATTAAATGTTTTATTAATCTTTGAACTATCACCTAAAGATCCTTTCTCAGGGTGGCGGATCTTCAGGTGAGAAAATTTGGGATTGTGTTTCTCCAGGTGATCTCAAAATCAAATAAACTTTATTATTATTATTATTATTATTATTTGCTAAGCTACAACCCTAGCTGGAAAAGCAAAATGCTATAAGCCCAGGGGCCCCAACAGGGAAAATAGCCCAGTAAGGAAAGGAAAGAAGGAAAAATAAAATATTTTAAGAAGAGTAACATTAAAATAAATATGTTATTTTCATTAGTAAAATAAATTTTTGAATATACTTACCCGATAATCATGTAGCTGTCAACTCCGTTGCCCGACAGAAATCTAAGGAGGGATACGCCAGCTATCACAATACTAGAAGGGGGTGTACTAACCAGCGCCACCTGTGGCCAGGTACTCAAGTACTTCTTGTTGACACCACCTCAATTATTCCTCGGTCCCACTGGTTCTCTATGGGGAGGAAGGGAGGGTCAATTAAATCATGATTATCGAGTAAGTATATTCAAAAATTTATTTTACTAATGAAAATAACATTTTTCAATATTAAACTTACCCGATAATCATGTAGCTGATTCACACCCAGGGGGGTGGGTGAAAACCAGTGTACAAGATTAAAGGATAGCCAAGTATCCCCAAATTTCATATAACAGTTATCTCCAATAACAAATGAAATAATAAGTACCTGGTAAGGAAGTCGAATTGAACCGTTACTCTGCCTCTTTTTTAAGTTCGTCTTCCTTACTGAGCGCAGCGTTCCTCTTGGAGGCTGAATCAACCCAAGGTGCTAAAGTATATAGGGTTGCAACCCCTACTAAAGGACCTCTACACAACCTTTAACCTAGGCGCTTCTCAAGAATGAATTGACCACCCGCCAAATCAAAAGGATGCGGAAGGCTTCTTAGCCTACCGTAACAACCATAAAAACAACAATAAAAGAATTCAAGAGAAAAGTTAAAAAGGTTATGGGATTAAGGGAATGTAGTGGCTGAGCCCTCACCTACTACTGCACTCGCTGCTACGAATGGTCCCAGGGTGTAGCAGTTCTCGTAAAGAGACTGGACATCTTTCAGATAAAATGATGCAAACACTGACTTGCTCCTCCAATAGGTTGCATCCATTACACTCTGCAGAGAACGGTTTTTATTAAAGGCCATCGAAGTAGCTACGGCTCTTACTTCGTGGGTCCTTACCTTCAGCAATGCAAGGTCTTCCTCCTTTAAGTGAGAATGTGCTTCTCTGATCAGAAGCCTTATATAATACGAAAGCCCATTCTTGGACATGGGTCTCGAGGGTTTCCTGATGGCACACCATAAGGCTTCTGACTGTCCTCGGAGAGGTTTAGACCTCTTGAGATAATATTTGAGAGCTCTGACAGGGCAAAGAACTCTCTCAAGTTCGTTACCTACCATGTTGGAAAGGCTAGGTATCTCGAACGATCTAGGCCAAGGACGTGAAGGAAGTTCGTTCTTTGCTAGGAATCCAAGCTGGAAAGAACATGTAGCAGACTCGGTCGTGAAACCAATGTTCTTGCTGAAGGCATGAACCTCACTGACTCTCTTAGCTGTTGCCAGGCAAACGAGAAAAAGGGTCTTGAGGGTAAGGTCCTTGAATGAAGCTGACTGGAGAGGTTCGTATCCTAGATGTCATAAGGAACCTTAAGACTACGTCTAGATTCCAGCCTGGAGTGGAAAGACGACGATCTTTAGACGTCTCAAAAGATTTAAGAATGTCTTGAAGGTCCTTGTTGGAAGACAGGTCCAAACCTCTATGGCGGAGAACTGAGGCCAACATACTCCTATATCCCTTAATCGTAGGAGCTGAAAGGGATCTCTCATTCCTAAGATGAAGCAGGAAGTCAGCTATTTGGGTCACAGAGGTATTGGTAGAGGATATCGAATTGGTTCTACACCAGCTTCGGAAGACCTCCCACTTAGACTGGTAGACCCTACGAGTGGAAACCCTTCTTGCTCTGGCAATAGCCCTGGCTGCCTCCTTCGAAAAGCCTCGAGCTCTAGCGAATCTTTCGACAGTCTGAAGGCAGTCAGTTGAAGAGCGTGGAGGTTTGGATGTAACCTGTCTACGTGAGGTTGACGTAGAAGGTCCACTCTTAGAGGTAGAGTCCTGGGGAAGTCTACTAGCCATTGTAGTACCTCTGTGAACCATTCTCTTGCAGGCCAAAGGGGAGCAACCAGCGTCAGCCGTGTCCCTTCGTGCGAGACGAATTTCTGCAGAACCTTGTTGATTATCTTGAACGGAGGGAATGCGTACAGGTCGAGATGGGACCAGTTCAGTAGAAAGGCATCCACATGAACTGCTGCAGGGTCTGGAACAGGAGAACAAAACAGAGGAAGTCTCTTGGTCATGGAGGTGGCAAACAGATCTATGGTAGGTTGACCCCACAAGGTCCAAAGTCTGTTGCACACACTCTTGTGGAGGGTCCATTCCGTGGGAATGACCTGATTCCTTCTGCTCAGACGATCTGCTGACACGTTCATATTGCCCTGGATGAACCTCGTGACTAGAGAGAGGTTTAGACTTCTTGACCAAATGAGGAGGTCCCTTGCGATCTCGTAAAGGCTCCTCGAATGGGTCCCTCCTTGCTTGGAGATGTAAGCCAAGGCTGTGGTGTTGTCCGAGTTCACCTCCACCACTTTGCCTAGCAGGAGGGACTTGAAGTTCAACAGGGCTAGATGAACTGCCAGCAGTTCCTTGCAGTTGATGTGGAGAGATCGTTGTTCCTCGTTCCACATTCCGGAGCATTCCTTTCCGTCCAAGGTTGCACCCCAGCCCGAGTCCGATGCATCTGAGAAGAGATGAAGATTGGGGGTCTGAATGGCCAAGGATAGACCCTCTCTGAGAAGGAGGTTGTGCTTCCACCACAGGAGAGTGGTCTTCATCTCTTGGTTGATAGGGATAGAGATTGCTTCTAGAGTCGAACTCTTGTCCCAATGAGCTGCTAGGTGGAATTGAAGAGGGCGGAGGTGGAGTCTGCCCAGCTCGACAAACAGGGCTAGGGACGAGAGAGTCCCTGTGAGACTCATCCACTGTCTCACTGAGCAACTGCTCCTCTTCAGCATGCTCATGATGCACTCTAGGGCTTGGCTTATCCTGGGGGCCGATGGAAAAGCCCGAAAACTCTGACTCTGAATCTCCATTCCCAGATACACGATGGATTGTGAGGGAATGAGTTGAGATTTTTCCAAATTGACTAATAGACCCAGGTCTCTGATAAGGTCTAAAGTCCAATGAAGATTCTCCAGACAACGACGACTCGAGGAGGCTCTCAACAGCCAGTCGTCTAGGTAGAGGGAGGCTCTGATGTTTGACAAGTGAAGGAATTTGGCTACATTCCTCATCAGAAGGGTAAAGACCATAGGAGCTGTGCTTAGGCCAAAACACAGGGCTTGGAATTGGTAGACGACCTTTCCGAAAACGAATCTTAGGAAAGGTTGGGAGTCTGGATGAATCGGAACGTGAAAATAAGCATCTTTCAAGTCCAATGAGACCATCCAGTCCTCCTGTCTGACCGCTGCTAAGACCGACTTGGTCGTCTCCATCGTGAACGTCAGCTTGGTGACATACTCGTTGAGAGCGCTGACGTCCAGCACAGGTCTCCAACCTCCTGTCTTCTTGGCCACAAGAAAGAGACGGTTGTAGAAGCCCGGGGATTGATGGTCCCGGACTATAACCACAGCCTTCTTCTGCACAAGAAGCGACACCTCCTGGTGCAAAGCTAGTCTCTTGTCCTCCTCTTTGTAGTTGGGAGAGAGGTTGATGGGCGAAGTGGTCAGAGGTGGTTGAAGGTAGAATGGAATCCTGTAACCGAACCTCAGCCAACTGACAGACTGTGCGTCTGCACCTCTCATCTCCCAAGCTCGCCAGAAGGTCTTGAGTCTGGCTCCTACTGTCGTCTGGAGAAGCGGAGAGTCAGTGTTTTCCTTTGGATGGCTTGGATCCTTTCCTGGACTTGCCTCTGTAAGAGTCTGGACGGGAGCTTCCTCGGCTGGGGGCTCTACCACGAAAGGGCGGTATGAATCTAGTCGCAGGGGTATCAGCCACTGGAGAGCGGTAAGTCTTAGGGACTGAGGTGGAAGCCTTAGACTTACGAGCCGAAGAAGCTACAAGATCGTGCGTGTCCTTCTGTATCAAGGCAGCAGACAAATCTTTAATGAGCTCTTCGGGAAAAATAAACTTCGAAAGAGGAGCGAACAGAAGTTGTGACCGTTGGCAAGGGGTAATGCTGGCGGAAAGGAAAGAACACAGCTGTTCTCTTTTCTTCAACACCCCTGATACAAACAAGGACGCTAGCTCGCCCGATCCATCTCTGATGGCCTTATCCATACAGGACATAAACAGCATGGCAGAATCTTTGTCCGTATGAGAGGTTTTCTTGCTGAGGGCCCCCAGGCACCAGTCGAGAAAATTAAACATTTCAAAAGCTCTAAACACCCCTTTAAGCAAGTGATCCAGGTCTGAGAAGGTCCAACACACTTTTGAGCGTCTCATAGCAGATCTTCGAGGCGAGTCTACCAGACTTGAGAAGTCAGCCTGGGCAGAGGCAGGTACTCCCAAGCCTGGTGCTTCCCCTGTGGCATACCAAACGCTCGCTTTCGAAGTGAGCTTCGTTGGAGGGAACATGAAGGAAGTCTTGCCAAGAAGTTGCTTAGACTGCAGCCACTCCCCTAAGATCCTAAAAGCCCTCTTGGAGGATCTAGCTAGGACAAGCTTGGTATAGGAAGACTGAGCTTGTTGCACTCCCAGCGAAAACTCAGATGGTGGAGAGCGGGGAATAGCTGAGACAAAATGGTCTGGATAAACCTCCCTGAGAAGAGCCAAGACCTTGCGAAAATCAAGAGACTGTGGAGAGAGCTTGGATTCGTCCACGTCCGAAGAGGGATCAAGGTGTGCCTCCTCATCATCCGAAACCTCAACCCCAGAATGAGGCGACGGGATCGGATACGAATGCTGAACCGCAGAGTCAGAACGAGCAGGAACAACAACAGAGGTGGAAGGAGGAGGTGCAGCAAGTTCCTGTTCCTGTTCCTGTGGTATGAGTGGAGCGTGAAGAGACCGAGGCTGTGCAGAACAAGGTAAAGTTCCCGCAAGCAGAGATGTCTGAGGAGCAGGATCAGGGTGCATGGGTAGAGCTCGGTGCAGCAGCTGAGGAGACTGACTCACAGGTGGAAGAGGTTGTTGTACCTCCACCGAGAGTTGCACCGCCGGTGGAGCAGCCAGGGGAGGAGGAGGAAGAGTGGAGTAATCCTCCTGATCCCAAACCGAAGGTTGCCTTAAAGAAGGCTGATGCTGAACAACACTGGGAACAGTGAACACAGAAAGTGGTTCAACATCGTACGCCTGGCAGATGGAGCTGCGACTGGGTGCAGCGAGTGCAGGCGGGTGCAGCACAGGCTGAACGGGTGCAGGAGGTTGGTGCACCACCGGTGCAGGCGGGTGCAGCATAGGCTGAACGGGAGCAGGAGGTTGGTGCACCACCGGTGCAGGCGGGTGCAGCACAGGCTGAACGGGTGCAGGAGGTTGGTGCACCACCGGTGCAGGCGGGTGCAGCACAGGCTGAACGGGTGCAGGAGGTTGGTGCACCACAGGTGCAGGAGGTGCAACACTCTCAGCACGACACTCACGCATCAGGTCCGAAAGCTGAGCTTGCATGGACTGAAGCATAGACCACTTGGGATCAGCAGAGACAGTAGCAGACTGAGGTAAAGCCATAACAGTGGTTGCACCACCGGTGCAGCTCTGTTGTACCTTACTCCTCTTGGGCGGAGTACAGTCGCTAGATGACTGAGGCGAGTCAGAGCTGAGCCAACGACTGCAACCTGGCTGAGCACTCGAGGGCTGGACTCTGCGTTTAAGCGGTCTAGAGACCTGAGACCAACGTTTCTTCCCCGAGAGAAGATCAGCGGACGAGCGGAAGACGGGCTCAATCGTCTGCAAGTGGGAGTGACGGTCTGTGGAAGACACGCCCGCAACCACTGAGGATAATTCTGTGCGCCTAACAAGGCCTGCCGAACCCTTATGCCCTTCGACATTGCTTCTCCCCTGGGCTTGGGAGCTTGCAAGAGGTCCCGGACTGGGAGAACGACTGGCTCGCACAGAAAAATCCCCACGCACCACACTGGCACTAACACTAGTACAAGGCACTGCACCGACACTAGCACTCGTCACAGCACTGGCACTAACTTCACCCACTGCACTCTTGGCCTTCAACTCTTTCACTTCGGCCATCAGAGACTTATGGTCACTTACCACTGACTCTACCTTATCGCCTAAAGCCTGAATAGTGCGTAAAACCACTGACATATCAGGCGGAGGGCACACAGTAGGATCGGGGGTAGCCACTACAGGGGTAGGATCAGGAAGGGGATCATGAGATGAGGAAAATAAAGAAGAGTGAGAAGAACTCCTCCTAGCTCTAATTCTCTCTAACTTAGAAGAATACTTTAAAAGTCGGACAAAATCCAATTCCGAAAGTCCGGCGCATTCCTCACATCGATTTTCTAACTGACAGGGTCTGTCCCTACAGTCAGAACAAGCGGTGTGAGGATCTACCGAGGCCTTCGGAATACGTCTATTGCAAGACCTACAACGTCTATGGGAGGGGGCTTGCGAAATGTCAGACATTTTGTTTTCAAGAGAAGTCAAAGGGAGATCCAAAAAACAAGCAAAAATTCGTTAACCGTTAAACTGAATTAAATAAAAGCTATCTAGCTAATATCAGAAGGTTTCTAGTAATGCGACAGCCGTAAATCAAAGAGAATACATCACCAAATAAGCGAGAATAAACTCGAAGACCATAAGCGTATCCCAGAACGTCTAGCCGGAGGCACGACAGAGGAATAATTGAGGAGGTGTCAACAAGAAGTACTTGAGTACCTGGCCACAGGTGGCGCTGGTTAGTACACCCCCTTCTAGTATTGTGATAGCTGGCGTATCCCTCCTTAGATTTCTGTCGGGCAACGGAGTTGACAGCTACATGATTATCGGGTAAGTTTAATATTGAAAAATTTCCTATATAAACTATGAAAACTTTAACAAAACAAGAGGAAGAGAAATTAAATAGAATAGTGTGCCTGATTGTACCCTCAAGCAAGAGAACTCTAACCCAAGACAGTGGAAGACCATGGTACAGAGGCTATGGCACTACCCAAGACTAGAGAACAATGGTTTGATTTTGGAGTGTCCTTCTCCTAGAAGAGCTGCTTACCATAGCTAAAGAGTCTCTTCTACCCTTACTAAGAGGAAAGTAGCCACAGAACAAATACAGTGCAGTAGTTAACCCCTTGAGCGAAGAAGAATTGTTTAGTAACCTCGGTGTTGTCAGGTGTGTGAGGACAGAGGAGAATCTGTTAAGAATAGGCCAGACTATTCGGCGTATGTGTAGGCAAAGAGAAAGAACCGTAACCAATGAGAAGGATCCAACGTAGTACTGTCTGGCCAGTCAAAGGACCCCATAACTCTCTGGCGGTAGTATTTCAACGGGCGGCTGGTGCCTTGGCCAACCTACTACCTACTACCTTTAGTTGTAAGTTCGGCTAATAAGGATAACGCCGGTCGAATCTGTCTCTTTCCAAAACCAAACCGAAATAGCTTTGGACAACCGCTAAACGATTGCTTGGCTTCCCTGGAATTGACCTACACTGGACAAGTCCACTCGTCAATGTCAGTGGTGTTACGTTATCATGACGTCATAATTACGTCACTCCAGAAGTAAGGCAAACTGAGACTATGATACGTCCTGTAATATTTCCGGAATTGACTATTGAAACTCGCTCTGTTACGATATCAAATGAATACAAAACATAATAATCATAACATGATTGATAAAAAGGTGTCCCACCCCAAGAAAAACTCCCTCCTATACTTATTTACATTGGCTGCCTATTTAAGCTAGAATAGACTCTTCAAGTTAAGAGAACCGGACGTCCAAAGTATTTAAGAGAATTGCTACATACTGTGCAGCCAACAAATTGTGCTGACACGAGAATAGATAGATAAGATTAAAGTTAATGGAACCAAGAGACATGTAAATTTCCTTTGGTCGCTGCAACCTCACCATCTTTGTGAGCTAAAGATGAGGTGTTTGGGGGAGCCTATAGGTCTATCTGGCGAGTCATCAACAGCCATTGCCTGAGGGTGCTTGGGTGCTGATCATATGTATATATGGTCAGTCTCTAGGGCATTGTCCTGCTCGATAGGGCCATGCCACAGTCCCTCGCCTCTGCCATTCATGATCGGCATTTAAACCTTTACTGTAGGTTCTATAGCTTTCAAATAAGCGGCCCCATGACTATACAATAAGCACCCACTAGCCATTCGAAAGACTGACGATATTAAGGTTTTCAAGAAGACACTGAAGACTTTTTCGTTTCCCGAGTGCTTCGATAATATGTGGATTTGACAATAAACACTGAATACGATGTATGATACGATAAATACCTAATACTTACTTTACTTTTACGGGTTTATTTCTCACCCTCCATCAGACACTAAAAGTCTGTTCAGGCAGGCATTGGTGTGTGAAAATAATCTCTTTCCAGTTAATATTTTGCTCTGTATCTTATCAGTTATTTCGCTAGCATTTGTATTCAGGCTTAATAGTTTTCAGGCCACTATTATAACACTTTCTAAAAAGAAAAGTCTTCAGGTTTTCCTTGAAAGCTGCCACATTTTTGCTATTCTTGACATCAAGTGGAAGGTCGTTGAAGAGTCTCTGTGCAGCGTAACTGAACGTTCTTCCTCCTATTGCACGATTCACACTAATTTCGAATAGTCTATGTGGGTCATCAGCATGTCGAACTCTTGGCACAGTGTAAAATCCCGACGTCGGATGCCATCCGGGAGAACAGAAAATCGCTTGTATCACCGGGAAAGACGCGAAAATACACCTCTTTTGTGACTGGTAATGTTCACTGATATTTTGTTATTTTCTGAATAAATGTTCGAAAAATATTGGTTCATTTTCACGTTATTGAGAATCTCAATCGGACGTCAACATTACACTATTTAACTGTCCGCTATTTTACCCTGTTAGGATAAAAGCCGGACGTCGCCAATCAGCAGTCGCAGATAAGAATTTACCCGGCTGTGTTACGGTAAAAAGTATTGACAAATACTATAACATATTACAAATGGTAATTACTGGCTGGTAGAAAATTCAAAGATTTAGGTATGAAGTGTTTGATCTATGTTTGACACTTATAATTGATGAGTGTCATTTTCCCCATAATAAGGTGTGATCATTAGGTTAGGGTAAAATAGCGGGCAGTTAAATAGTGTAGATGTTGACGTCCGATTGAGATTATTCTCAATAAAATGAAAATAAACCAATATTTTTCGAACATTTATTCAGTAAATAACAAAGTATCAGTGAAAATTACCAGTGTCAAAAAAGTGGTGTATCATGGCGCCTTTACCGGTGATACAAGCGGTTTTCTATTCTCCCGAACGGCATCCGACGTCCGGATTTTACACTGTGCCCTAACTCTTACAGTAGCGCTGGTAGCTTGAAAGTAGGGGACCAAGCAATCACGAAGATATTTAGGCTTATCACTTGTAAGTGCTTTGTGAGTCAACAAGCAAATCTTAAATTCAATTCTAGCCTTAACAGGTAACCAATGTAGATCGATCAGTGCAGGAGTTATTCTCTCCCGTAGTTTAATGCCTTTTATCAGTCTAGCCGCCCGGTTTTGCACATTTTGAAGCTTTCTTAGTAGTGTATTGGGCAATTCATAGTACAGAGAATTGCAATAATCAAGCCTTGATATTACGTGACTCATCACTAAAATATTTGTACTGCCCTCTGTTAAATATTTTCTAATAAATGCTATGTTTCTCAGGTGATAGTTACACACTTTCACTGTGTTCACTATTTGGTCCCTCTTTGACAAATTACAATCTATCAGTACACCCAAATTTTTCACAACAGGCACAATCCCAACATCAGCGTCACCAATTTTTATACTTTGAATTAACTGGTAATTCTTCAAAGCCACCTTTGTGCCAAAAAGCATACATTCTGTTTTAATATAATTTAATTTAAGCTTTTTCCTCTGCATCCATGTTTTTATTTCAGTCATTATCTGATCAATTTTCTTCTTGTATCTTGTGTTGTTGAAATTGAAAGGTAGAACAGAGTATCATCTGCATATAGTTTAAAGCCCACTTTTTGTTTTTTCAAGATGTGTGATAGCTCGATATTATATATGTTGAACAAGATAGGGGCAAAGAACACTACCCTGTGGTACACCTTCCATAAGAATTCTCTCACAGGATCAGGATCGGTTTCCAGAAACTTCTACAATAGTCTTCCTGTTCACTAAGTAACTTCGCAAAAATTCCAGTGCTTCCTCAGTCACTCCAATAGATTTTAAGTTGTCAAGTAAGTACACGTACACAACAGTATCGAAAGCAGCACTAAGCTCTAACATAAAATAATCAATATTCCACACTTTCCCTCATCAAGGAGACCTATCATATTATTCATTATTGAGCATAAGGTAGTTTCTGTAGAGTGATTAGCTCTGTAGGCCGATTGATTTTCCGGGAATACCTCTAACTCATCAATATGCGCCCATAATTGCTCACTTATGATTTTTTCAATAAACTTCGACATGTAGGATAAATTTGAAATGGGCCTATATGAACTTAGTTCGTTTACATCACCTTTTCCTTTGTATATTGGTTTGATCAACGCAGTTTTTTTTTCACAGCTAGGAAAACAGGATTGTGATATACTTAGGTGAATTATATTCAAGTAAATATTATATACAACTTGCTTGTTTGGAGCTTCACTTATTGAGCTGTTCGGGAAAGGGTCGTTTCCACAATATGTATTCTTCATCTCTCTCATAACCTTTAACAAGTCGCACATATTTATTTCCTAAAATTTTATCAACTTCTTACCCTCCTTCACTGGCATAACTGACTGTCCTTCCAAGTGATTTTGGGGGGAAACCTATATAAATTTTATCAAATTTTTCATTGAAGAATATAGAAAATTTCTCTGCACAGACATTATCAGGCAAGACGTTTTTTCTTTAATCCCATCAAATCATCTAGGTTTTTGTGAAAGTCCCTCATGTTATTAGTTTTTATTATTAATAATGTATATGGCAAACAGATCTTGTAGTTCCTGTAGGGCTCAAGTGTTCCCTTGTGTGATAGGACCATGAAAACAGCCCTTAAAGTAAAGTAAGTAACCTAATATAACAATATGGTTAAGAAAACTATGTACTGTATATTTGCTTTGAGCTAATACTCATAGTAAATAAATAAATGAAAAAGGTTAAAGCACAATTCAATAAACGTGGGCACTATTAAGAACACAAAAGCTAAATTTAGGGTTACCAATATATATTGTATTATAATATATATATATATATATATATATATATATATATATATATATCATATATATATATATATATCATATATATATATATATATACATATATATGTGTGTGTATATATATACATATATATATACACACATATATATGTATATATATACATAAATATATATACATACATATATATATATATATATATATATATATATATATATATATATATATATATATATATATATATATATATATATATATATATCACAACTGATAATTTTTATAATGTATATGAATTTGATTCCTAAGTTATATCTTCCAAAAACATTTTCCTTTCACACACTGACTACTCCTCAGTAACACGCCCCCCCCCCAAAAAAAAAAAAAAAACAAGCCACCCGCAACACCCCTTACCCCTACAAAGTAACAACCTTGTTGCAAATGTTGCAACTTATTACGATAGTCAAATAATGAAGCACGCAATATGGATTCAAACTTGCTAGGAGTTGGTACTGTATATATACATACGTACACACACATACATATTTAACTTTTTTTTTCTTAGTAAGTTACAAAAATAAATGAGACAAAATTTCACTCCCAATTCCATCTGCGAGATGATACACAATTCAACTATCAAGATAGGAAAAAACAGTCTCACATACGGACCAAAACTAAAGCATTAATAGTTTAAATCGGGACCCACTTCACTTCTGCTTAAAATCATGAACACAAATTTGGTGAAAGGGCTTTTAGCTACTGTGCGCCTAGACATTATAATAAACTGCCAACTGAAATGAAGGACCTAAAGGGAGCAATTGAATTTAAAAAGAAACTAAAGACATTACTTTTCACAAGATCGTATGATTTGGAAGATGCTACAATCAAAGAATTGTATAAAGTTATAATGAAAATGTTTCGTTAGATGATTAATATGGACCCGTCCGAGTAGTAGTTCACTCGACTTCAGTAGGGGGTTGGATTTAAACCCAAAACAAGTAACAAGTAAATTTCGCAGTTCACAGATCATTAACAGAGATTTTCTGCACTGAAAAGACTATTAATTATAACCAGTTTTGCTTCCCAAATCAATGCCAGAGATAATTTGCCAACGAAGGTATTAGGCATTAAAATAACTCAAAAAGTAGGTTAACAATGATCTTAACATTTAGGTAACACCAAGGTCCTTTAATTGGAGAGGTCGGCTCATCAGCTAGCGAAAATACGTTCCGTCTGCGCATGACGTCACACCTCGTATCGTCTCCCTTGACAGCATTGACTGACAGGTATACGTAGTAACACGATGCAAGGATACCTTTCCAAAATAAAAATACTTCTTAATATTTTATTTTTATTTTTTTATTAAAGTAAAGATTATCCTTATGGCAGACCATACATCAATGTTTAATAATATTTTGATGCTTCTAAACATAGTCATAGGGTATAGATGTATCTTAAAAGGGAACACAAATACTGTAATGTATTGACTGCCACTTATCCTTGACCAAAGAGGTATAGATTATCGTAGAGAAAGTTGTCCTTGGTACTAAATCCTACACAACAAGTTAAGGATTAACATGGAGAAAGTTGTTTTGGCACAATGAATTCTCATTTTAATCCTAACAGATTAGCAGAACAAAGATGACAGTTTAATAGTGATGGAATTCAGATGATAAACATGGGTGTGTTTCTCACCGAGCCAGATGTGAACCCCAGGAGGAAAAATTAAGTTGTTGTTTTCATGGTTTTTCTCACTGTACTCCTGCAAGTCCTTAGTTTCTTTTTACTTATGTCGATAATGTTGTTGAGGCGATGCATTCTAAAAAACACTGATATTTTGACGTCTTGCTATCAACAATATACCCTAAATTAGGATATTTAAACAAAAACTTTTTCACTACATATCCACCGATATATCTTAAGGACTCTTCCTCGATAACAGATCCTGTGGTGTCTTTGGATTTCTGACATTTGGCTAATTCTGTTTCCTCTGGGAACATTTTGTCATTCTTAAGACCCAAATCAAATTCTAGGTCTCTAAAAATTATGTTTGTCATACATATTTCTAAGGCCAGTTCCCTGTCATTGAAAGATTTATCAGGTCCATTTCCATCACATCCAGATGATACCATTTCATGGGATAACAGGTCAAGGTTTTCATTTCCTTTTTCGCAGTTTGCCTTATCGCTAACAAGTTCAATATACCTACCTAGCAAAATGTTTTTCAATCTGTACTTAAAGTTAACTGCATCGGGATGATCATGAGAACCCCTCATCTGCCTAATACATCCAAAAAAATTTCAAGACAGTCTTGATTCAATCTCCTTGTCATAATAAAAGAAATGTCAAGACTCTGTTATAGCATGTTATATAGCCCAATCATTGAGTGACAAGATAATATCACACCTTTTTGGAATTTGTAAAGGCAATTAAATTTCGGATTTTTTACCCTCATTCCCAGCATAGCATCAATCATTCTTTTTAGAACACTTTTCTGGCTATCCAAATCTCTCCCAAATGCATTGCGGGCTTTTATGTCTCCTAACATCATAGAGGAATTCATGACATCAAACCATTCATTCACTGTATCTATAAAATCGGCAGTTTCCTTCCAATTGTTTCTCTCTAATAAGCCTCTTTCTCCTAAAAAATACAATGCCTTAGCACATGACTTTGAAAGTAGCTGTGCAGCATACTTTACACGCTGTCTTTGTAAGCCACTTACATTCATATGTGTTTTATTAATTTTATATGCTAAGGCATACTCTGATACGGTTTTCATTAGCATTTCACGGACACAGGCATCAGATACGCTATTTCCATTTTCCATAATAAAACCGTGATCCAGAAAACTATTTCTAATTAACTTTATCATATGGGGAGCATCAGCAAATATGAAGACATTCCTGTCAGCACATGGGTTTTTAAAAAAAAAATACTTTTTCTAGGTTAAGGGGATCAATCCTGAATTCTTTCCAAACCCTTAAATTAGTAGGTCCAAGATCATGGACAATTGCCACAACGGTAAATCCAGCCTTTTCAACATTTACAATGATATTCAGTTTTTTATGCACATTAGAGTCATCATATTGGTGGTATATGGGTTGCTTCCAGGTTGCCGTCAAACCTCTTAACATACCACTTGAACTTTATCATGAGGTTCATACAAAACATCCATCCCTTTGTCATAAATCCACTTACTAGAAATATTCATTTCATCAAATGAAATAACGGCAAGTTTTTCAATTTTCCTCATTGTTTCTGATTTTGCCTTCATCAGTGACAGAACCGAATGCAAAATACCCGGCTCACATTTGAGATTTTGCGCTCGTTTATTCAGTGTACTTTTTGATGGCAGAGGAAATCCTTTTTTAGTTCGCAAATATGAATAGCATTTGGTGCTCATGCTTCTGAGAGTGAAAGCTAACGATATGTCTTCATCGCTCCATTGACTGACAGACTTATTAGTTATAAGAGATTTTATCTGTGTTGTACTTAGCACAGGTTGAAATAGCTTGTTTATTTCAGTTAATGTGAACTTAGGTTCTGTCACTTCCGTTTCCAAACTAACCAGTTTCAGGAGTTCTTGATTGGTCTTTTCCAAATGTTCTATCTTTTTCTTCAGCTCTTCAACTTCCTCTGCTTGTTTAATTCTATTTTGTTCGGAACTTTCTTCAGGCTGTGGAATAATTTCTTGAACAGAGACTTCTGGACCTGGAAGATCTAAATGAGAATTCTCTATTTCACATAGCATTTCCTGGGCTGTCCTCTTCAGTCCTCGCTTTTTGGCTTGTGCACATCTCTCCTCTTTCTTTTCAGATACACATTTACCTGAAAAGACAGTGTTGCATTTAGATTTTATGAAATCATAACAATTTCTAATTTCGGCGTCAATGACCTTAGATGCCAGGACGCCAGAAAACCTCAAATCAATCAATTAAGGAACAAAGAACATAATATTTTCTATATATTTAATTATCACTTAAAGACAACGACAGAGGACTTTAATTTGATAGTCTAATGTAATTTACTTTTCGTAATCTAGGTGTCACAGCCAGTAAAATATTTTAGGAAAATAGTCGAAGGGAAGAAATTTATCATGCAGGTTTTTGGCAAATTGCTCAACTTGTAACTCACCATTAGGTAAATAGAGTGATGGAATAGCCTCTTCCTTCAGAGCACGTTGATTTTT
Organism: Palaemon carinicauda; assembly: GCF_036898095.1. Taxonomy (NCBI): domain Eukaryota; kingdom Metazoa; phylum Arthropoda; class Malacostraca; order Decapoda; family Palaemonidae; genus Palaemon; species Palaemon carinicauda. The sequence continues at coordinate 34,232,467 of NC_090741.1, read as the reverse complement.
TTGATTTTTCAATTCCCAGAAGTCGGTACTTCATATCATCAGCATAGTCTTCTGCTTTAAAATGGACTGAACAAATTAGAGCACCCTTCCAGTTAACATCGTCTGCGCGTTTGCAAGCGTGCATCCATTTCTTCTTCGTATTTTCTTCTTTTGGGAAAGTAAAATAACGAATGCCCATATTAATGGTCTTTTTGGTATTATTATGGCATCCAAATACAGCACAAGTGGAAGGCATGGCTCCTGCAAGTTAATGAACGTGACAGATATCAAATAAGACTACGTCTAGTCAGGTCAAACCTCAGCCACCATCGCCGATAAATGACGTCACAATAGCTCCGCCCACATGCGCGTACCTCACTGATGAGCCGACCTCTCCGGTAACACCAAAAACGTGTTTCTCCGTCTTCCCACCTTGGCAGACCGAAAAGACAGACGAGTAACCAATAGTACTTATAATAAGAGTTATGCCATAACTAATGAGGTGATTACAGTTGTTTGTCGACTGGATTATGAAAAATTAACTAATATAATTATTTCATTCAAATTAATTTGATCAGCGATGGTATTTTGGGAAAAAATCGTTTATTCGAATAGGTTTAGAGTGAATAAGCTTCGTGTTTTAGCAAATATTTTCTTGAGAGAGAGAGAGAGAGAGAGAGAGAGAGAGAGAGAGAGAGAGAGAGAGAGAGAGAGAGAGAGATTTATTCTGCTAATCAGAAATTCCAAGCCTATCACTGCTTTGAATTGAAGGGCCACGTTCACAAGCCAAGCAAAGCAACTGCAAAACAGCCAACTCATAAGCGCTAGAACAGTCACGTTTATTCGAGCCCTATTGAACAAAACATGATTAATCCTAAGGTCACAAAGATGCTAGCAATTGATGAAATGGTCCACACCAGGCTCCTAGAAGTCTGGTTCTCATCAAAACCTTGGCTTACGTAACCTAGACATAACTTAAGACAATTGAACTCACTTGACCGAAGATACCGCAAATTAAGCAATGAAAAGGCAAAAATCGTGAACTTTAGCAAGTAATGCAAAATACTCGCCTTGCTTTCTATCGATGTTAAGGGAAAGAAATTAATCAACTGAGGTATGAATGCAAGATTATTATTCCCAATTAACCTTTACCTGGTGCAGATCATTGTTACTTCTCTCCACACAATATCCAAAGAAGAACCAATTTGAATTTATTAATAAATTACTGCCAACCTAATACGATTCTACAACCAACATAGGAAAAATAATAGTAAATATCACAATGAATATAAAACGGTAATAAATTCAAAATCAAAATCGTACCTTGGTTTCAAAACAAAAGCTTTAAAAGATCATTTATTGGCCAAACTATACGAGAGGCTATTTATAATCGCCAGTACGGCCTAGAGTCTAGACCTCTAACCAAACTCTGAACCACAAAGAAAGCATTATTATAAACAAGACAATTTGTGTTTTAGGAAATGCCATGATTATTGCATGAGCAACACATTTCAGATTGCTTGCATCACCTGGAAAATAACATGATCTAATATAGACACGTATTTTAGAAATTGGTTCCTGAACAGCAAAATCCAATAAAGAGTAACACTACTGCAGGGTGTCACTGCTATATTCACAGTTGTGGAGCCAATGCTTAGGTACGAACACTTGATTAGTTTTGTACCATATTGCCAAATGTGAAAATTAAATTAATTAAGTACCTCAGTATCGGTATACAGCCAATTTTGTACGCAGTTAGATCGAAATTATAACTTTTACTATAACAAATTCAGCTGTGTCTTGTCCACTGCAGGACAAAAGCTTCAGACATATCAACTCATGTCTGGGATTTAGCCATTTTTCATGGTGGGAGATTTTAGTCTGATAGCTCACAGCAAATCAACCTAGTATGAGGGGACCCTGGCTAGTACAACTTTGTTCATCATGACGATACGCAGACCCCTTCACCACGTCAAGATATCTCCACTCAGAAAGAGTATAACCGTTAACACATCTCAACAAAGACTTTCAGAATTAACACTCTCACAGAAGCACTCCTCTTCTATAACTATCCTTAGAAAAGTAAAAAAATACTTTCGTTGTTGATTATTGTAGATCAATTAAGATAATTCTTTCCTTACATAAAAAATACCTTAATGCCAAGTATCTAACTTTTTATATACACTACCATTTACCACGACCGTAAAATTAACAAAAATCTAAACTAGTTAAAGATGAAATGTAGTAGGCTACACATATAAAAGTTTATAGTTAAGCCTTCGATTAAAGTTGCTTCGTCCACTAAGTATTAAAGACAGTATTGACGCTTTATGCAATCTTGTGCATCACTAATAACCAGCTTTATTTCATCAAAATGATATTGCCTTCGGAAATTTCCACATGAAACTATTCACCATTTATTAATTCAAAAGTTGATAAATTCACAACAAAATTAACTTATTACCTCTACATTAAACTAAATAAGGCTTCCTATTTTCAGATTACAAAACTGATCTAAAAAAAAGATCGCTGAGAACGAAGAGCAAATATGTTGAAAACCATATTTGCCTGACTGGTCAAAAAAAAAAAAAAAAAAAAAAAAAAAACTCTGGAACACCCACCCCCAATCTTACAGCAAGAGTCCAAGTCATTAACTAATACTTTGATTACACCTGTTTACTAGTGAGTGATAGAAGAATATTGATGACTGTTTAATACAAATTAAGTCTTATCAATAAAGGCTGTCCAAAGAATATTTTCTCAAATATCAAATTACACAAGAAATTCACCCTAACGTATTACGATTCTTCCAGAACCAACACATGAAAACTAACAGTAATCTCATTGCAATTAAGGCGAGGATAAATACTAATCCTTAATAGTACCTAGGCTTCAAAATGAAAGCATTTGACAATAAACACGAAAAGTGTGATATGCAAAATGCCTAAGAAAGTACACGATAAAGTGACCTTCTAAGCTCTGCAGGGCGTAGGGGTCCTGTGTGTGTGACAAGGCCAGAAAAAAAGCCCATTAAGTAAAGGTTATTAATTGGACCAAATGCATGAGAAACTCTTAATGACAAGGTTTTTTTTTTTCATCAAAATGTCGCAGTAATTTCGACCCTGAAGGTGATCACCACTTAGTAACAAAATTGATTAATGCAAAATAAATAAAACCGTTTACCGTGATACTGAACGAAGACTGTTGGTATTCACTACTGAATAAGACTTCCCATATTCAGATAATAAACGGACTTTCTGAAAATTCTCTGACAACTGACAACGAGTAAGTCCGACCTTAGATGAAGGAAAAATATGCACCGTTTTTAACCAGTTCTGTCGGGTGGTCGAAAAAGTGGCCAGGAAAAGTGCTTGACAGGGTTGCCAGATTGGCCTTTCTTAGGCCAAAAACTAGCTCAAATTTGGTCTTTTTTTAAATTGGTTGGCCTTTGGTAATATCATGAAAAAAGTGGGCTTTTAATACTATATTTTTGGCCTTTTTCTACTAATGGGTTGGCCGTTTAAAGCTGCGGTTGATAAGTTGGGCTTTTTCTCATTTAGAAGACCTGGCAACTCTGGTGCTTGAACTCGCACGCGCTCGCTCGCTCTCTCTCTCTCTCTCTCTCTCTCTCTCGTCTTGTTTGCATTCGGTAAAAAGCATTTAAAAATATTACATAATCCAGTTCACATCAACGTTCAGTTGATAATTGTAAACAATTGTACTCATGATTTGAGAATTTTACAAGAATTTCTGCACGATAGTAAATCGCTTGTGTTCCCAATCAAGAGACTATGGTAGTCCTTCTCACTTTGAAAATACGCTTCAGCTCAGAGCCATACTTTTTCCCCATTAAAGATATGAATCACTTGGGGTTGAATCCTCAACTGAGTTTCAAACATAAATTCATATGGGATTATAAGATGCGATCGGCCATTTCTTCTTATTGCACGAACGTATTGGAGAAAGTAATTTTGATAAAGCCATAACAAAAATTTCTCAGTTTTTATAAATCATTCAAAATATAATATCTATCATTATATGTAACAAGTTCACCTGCAGTCAGGTCCAGGTGAATATCTGTATTTGAAAATATCAAACTTAGAAACGATCAACTACATCAAGGTTAGCAAAACTTGATAATAGGAAATAGGGTAGACTACTACTACTACTACTACTACTACTACTACTACGAGAGAGAGAGAGAGAGAGAGAGAGAGAGAGAGAGAGAGAGAGAGAGAGAGAGAGAGACCTAATTGGTGGTTGTTTCTTAAAAGCAAAATAATTGTATATATTTGTCTCAAGGATTGTATGAATTTGTATTCAAATGAATGATATATATATATTTATACAGTATGTGTATAAAGAGTTATAAAATTTATTTTGTGTATTAGTAAAAATAAAATAAGTTTGTGTGAATGTTGATTTGTCCGATGAAATATATTTTTGGTCGACTAACGAATAACTTTCCCACACGCCACTTGAAATTCTCGATTCCTAATGAAACCTTTTCAATGCAAATAATTTGCCCAAATTACACAGTTTCCACAATATCTAACCAACACCATCATATTCACAACTTTTAAAATGTGAAAAATAATCTCAAATAAAATTTCTTGCCAGATTAAATCAAAGTATGTGATTAAGAAAGTTCTGCCATTTTTCAATAAAACATTGAGCAGATATTAAAATGATACGACCCTCTATTCTAACCACGGGAACAAAAATATCCATAGAAAGTAGATATTATCGACATTTGATTTGGATTATAAAATCTCGGTCTACGGCTACAGGCATTGCTATTATCTCAATTCATTATTATAATAACAAATGTGATAATAGGTTATTACAGTGTGCCTAATTGGAACAAACCACACAGCTATAATTATACACCATCCTAGTGTTAACTGAAAAGTTAAAGCCACACCTGGAAACAATGTCATTTAATAACCTTTCACTGAATAAGGGAATAACCACCACACGCTAAAATCGTCACCATTGGGAGATGTCTTTTATAAATTTTCTTCGCCAATAAAAGACCCTTAAAGAAATTCGGTGGTTTACTATCAAATCATGGAAACCTACGGCACCTTTAAGATATTCAAATCTCCAGTACTTTGAGTAATAAAGAAAATAACGCGAGAACATAATAAACACTAAAACCTTGTCAAGTGTGTCTCTCCTTACCCAGCCTTCATTATTTGCAGGATCACAAGTTAAAAGACGACACTTAACTACTACTTCCTCTCTCTGTGTCTGGTTACAGTTAACACCAAAGACTATATACTGAAGGAAGATAGGAAGGCTCAAAATAAAACGTTAATACACTAGTTGGCAACTTCAAAGTGACCGCAATAGTTTGACCGCTCAGAATTTAGATGGCGTTGTAGGTATACATCGTTTGTCGTCTGTTTGTTTATATGCAGAATTTGACAGTTGACACAACGAAATCATGGCGCCAACAGTGAATAAGTCACACAAGTGTGTTTTTTTCAATAAACGAAAAGAAACCGATCCTCATTAGGCGTTTCACAGGTTCCCTGAGGACAAAGAACGGTGAGTACTAACAGTATTATACATGACATATGTGCTACTATTGAGTAAGCCCCACTGATAATGGATACATAATAAGATTAAGGCTATGCATCCGTAATACACTTTTCTCAAACTCTTCTATTTGGTCATAAAGCTATTGAAATAATGTATTTCTCAGGAGCTGACATATTTGGCGTTAGGAACATGTTTAGTGGTATGTATTATATTTAACTTATGTGTATGAATATTTCAGCATGTTTGCACACCCGCGTAGCATTACAGGAGTATACCGCTTCAACATATTATTTTGTTAGTGTTCCTTGTCTTCTTATTTTTTTTTTCGATTTCCTAATTAAAGACTAACACTTTACAGTATTTGTAAACTGTATTTGTTTGTATTTTTATTTTCATGAACATTGAATGTGTGTTTACTGTATGTGCTTTCTATGTTTGCATAATTGCTTTGTCTTATGTTTGCACGATGTATTCAATTCATGAAGAAATCCTTTTTTAGTATTATGTTTTCTCATATTTATAATTATATTAGAGTTTATTTGCATGTGATTCATGGTGCAATTTTAGCTTGCTTATGTTTTTTTTTTTTTTTTTTTTTTTTTTTTTTTTTTTTTTACAATTTTTATATGCGCAATATTATTTACTGTTATTTTTCTTATGCATAATTTATTAAAGTTCCTTTGGTGGGATTTAGCTTTCATTTTTGGTTGGCTTGTATGCTACCTTATTTCTATTTCCATCCCCTTTTGATTATTTTTATGTGTGATTCAATTTAGTGAGTTATTTTATTACTTTTGTTTGTATATCTATACATTTATTAGTTTATATTACTAAAGAGTTTACATGAGTCCATCATGCATTTCCGTTTCAATAAAAGAAAATGACGATTGTGTTTTATATACACCTAATATCATTCTGCAATGGGCTACAGATTGTAATCAAATGTATGCCTACACATCACATATGACTAAGTTAAACAAATCAGTTACACAGTATGTTTTACTTTATTCGAACGTGATATTGTATAGAATATCTAAAAAGAATTGTAATATACAATACTTGAAATTGCTGGGAAATCAACTAAATTATAAGACATAGCTATTAAGTTTCTGAATAAAATCTGAAAAAAACAGACTGAGAAACATAAGGATATGTATTCTTAATCTATAAATGTACCTATTCATAAAATTACAATTTAGTTATCTAAAATTTAAGAACGTCATAAATATAAGAATAAAATATACTGACGTAGTAATGCAAATTATTTACAATCGAACTCCATCTTATATTCCCGTAAGGATTACGGCTCTTGAGTGTTTAACCGCTCAATCAATAGATGGAGCCATTCGTTTCGGATGGGAGTATCTGGCATCTTTTCATAGCACACTCCTTTGAGTGCTATTAGGCTCAGCCTTCCAATCTTGTTGTTGTTGTTGGGGTATTAAAGCCAACACTTGAATCGTATCTTCCGTCAGTATATAGTCTTTGGTTTACACTGTCAAGGACATCCTTAGACGGTCCCTAAAACTTCCCCTGACCAGAAGTAATTTCTCCAGGCATTTTTCAACACAATTAAATCCATAACCTATTAAATGTTGTATTGAGTACTCCTGTACATTCTGTAATTATAATCTATTTTGTATTTATTTCTAATTGTTCTATTAGTGAAACAACTAACAGTATATTTCATTTCATTAATGATGGAATTGTGTTCTGATTTCAGTTTGTGCTCTGAAAGATATATCATTAAAATTATAATTGTAATGGACGTCATACCAAAGGAAAACAATAAAACGTAATTAAGTCATTCACTGTAATTATAAATCTTATTGAAGACTGAATAATTATTCATGAGTATTTAGATAGTGTTTTACATTTACCAGACGTAAGGGAATTCCCATATCCAATGTCCCCCCAAAACTTCTAAATATTCCCAAATTTGGGGACAAATTCCTAAAAGTTGTCCCTCTGGTTAAAAAATTGGGTTTCATTGTAGTTTATTCCATGGCAATGTAACCTAGGATTCCAACTACTTATTCTTATAGGAAAAATTACGCTCCCTTCGAAAATAACACTCTTTCCCGTCGCAAATTAAGTTTCAGAAATATATATACATCTATATCCTCCGATAATGGGGGACCCCCAGTGGGAACTCGGGGTTTTGGGTGGGGAAAACATACTGGGGAACCGATATATAACCGTAAATCAGTCCTTTTCTTCTCTATACATTTCCTTCTTGTATTTATTATAACCGTAGGAAAATACAAAACAGTATAACTGGATATATTTGGGAGGAGCCGTTTCAAAGGTTATTTCTTGTAGTAATACAGTAACCAGTGCTGCCAACGCCTGATGTAGTTTAAATGTTAGCATTCCATACCTGATGTAAATCAAATGTTAGCATTCCTTGCTAACATTAGCACCCATTTGTACGTTCGTCCGTTCGCACCAGTTTCCGACCTGCGCATATATAACCCCCCTGCGCAGGAGTTTCTCTCCCAAATTACTCTTTTTATTACCGTATTATTTTCTCATTTTATATTCCCATTCAATATTATTTATCCTACATTCCATTTTACCTTCCTATATTGGGTTTATTTGTTTGGTTATTTCCTTTCCCATTTGTACATACGTTCGTTTCATCAGTTTCCGACCTGCGCATATATCCCCCCCCCCTGCGCAGGAGTTTCTCTCCCCAATTACTCTTTTTATTACCGTGTTATTTTCTCATTTTTTATTCCCATTCAATATTATTTATCATTCATTCCATTTTACCTTCCTATATTGGGTTTATTTGT
>NC_090741.1:34216643-34219143 GCF_036898095.1 Palaemon carinicauda | reverse complement strand
AACCTATGGGTATTAGGGTCGCATACTCGTTTAACTTTCAATGGTTGTATAATTGTCAAACAAACCTCATACAATAATTAAGCAACAACAAGTTGCGCTGGAACAGGAATCAGGGTCATACATGAAACACCCTACCATACTTAACATATATACATTCGAGTTATCCGCCATTATTAATAAGTCATATGTGTGCATAGCTTCATTTCTTCGTGTGCAGAGAGAGAGAGAGAGAGAGAGAGAGAGAGAGAGAGAGAGAGAGAGAGAGAGAGAAGGAGGATTGGGGGAGATGAAAGGGAGGTATGGAGGTGAAAGAGGGCGGGAATAGGGAGTAGGAGTAGGGTAGGATGGAGGGAAAGGGAGAGATGGTGGTAGTAGGGGAAGGCAGTTAGTGGATGAATGGACGTCACTACTACGTCACGCCTCACCTGTTTGAATGTGTAAATGGCTCACGCAGGTTTTTGACTTCACAGTCAAGAGTAAACGCCATAATTAGCATCATTTGACAATGCACAGTAGTGTCAAAAATTAGCGGAGTGTGTGAAACAATCTTTGCCAAAGCACCATGCTGATCAGAGTCTTCGTTTCAAAGATATTTGCGAAAAACAGTATGTCATAGGGTCTGATATGCATAGTAGGATCGGATCATGTGGAATCATATTGAATTTGCGTTCATACATATAATTTTTTGTTTCCCTGGCCATCACACACCATCCAGCTTTAACAAATGGTACTTCCTCCGCCCGTCGTCCTGCCCTTTCTTAGCGTCCTCCCCTACCCGGTCAAACGCCCCCCACCCCCTGCCCGTGGTACTCATTCCTAACAACCAAACTCTTCTACACCTGAAGTTCTGGAATCTATAGATATTAGGGGTGACAGTGGGGGACCGGAGACGACAGAACATTTGGATTTGACTGTACAGAGGTCATGGCACTAGACAAAACTAGAGAATAATGATTTGATTTTAGAGTGCTCTTCTCCTAGAATAACTGCTTAACACAGATGATGCCAATATAATAAATGTCACTCAAATATAGATTTACGTATTGCTATAATTGTGAATAGAGAATTTGATAATGATAAACACAGACAAACACAAAATGAACCTCAAACTGCACTACAATAGTTAATTTTGAATTTGGAAACTTAAGGATTATGCCACATCAGCAGATACAGTAGGCCTATTGTAGCCTAATCGCAGATGAGGTTACAAAGTTCTTTTGCCTGAGTATACACACTCGGGCAAACTAATATGATCTTATTTATCTTACATTAGTTTTGATTGTAGTTTTTACAGTTTATATATGAAAGATCTATTTCAATGTTGTTACTGTTCTTAAAATATTTTACATTAATTGTTAGTTACTCCTCTTGTAGTCTATTTATTTTGTTGTTTCCTTTCCTCACTGAGCTATTTTTCCCTGTTGGACCCCTTCGGCTAATAGAATCCTGCTTTTCCAACTAGGGTACACCCATGCACACAATTCTGTTTCCTAATTTCCTTTCCTCACTAGGCTATTTTTTTGCTGGAGCCCTTAGGTCTGTAGCATCCCACTTTTAAAACTAGAGTTGTAGCTTAGCTAGTAAAGTTCTGGTGCCGTACCATCGCTCTTACCGAATTGCCCTTCGTATCTTTCCTCTACTTCCCACGTAAGAGAAACTCCAGAAGCTAAGAGAGCGAGGCTTGACGAAAGACATTTACAAATTGCAAAGGCGGAGAGTATACCCGTAATCTACACAAGGAAGAAAAGTCTTTCAAAAGCATAGAACAACTCATGTCAAAAATAGACCTTTTAGACAAATCATACTGGACCGTTGTAAAACGAGAAGCTTATGTGAACATCTGTAGAAATGTGGATCCCCCTCAACATCATATACTCTTATCATTGATTATAAATACCGATTGTCCAGTCAAAGCGTTTGCTAAAGGTGTCGAATTTAAAAATTTTGGAGATTTTAAAGTTCCTTCTCAGGTTCATGACGTTACCGAGCTAGAACAATTATTGTATAAACTTAAGACTGTTGATGTAGAGCAAAATTCAAAAGATTCTATTGACGTAATCTTTATATTACAGTTGGTCATTTCATTATTGAGAAACATTCGTGATGAGGACTCTAAATTCTTCTCAGCAATCACATTCATATGTGAGCAGTTGCATTTGATGATACTAAAAAGGCTTGAATAATCTTCTGAATTTGTAACATTTTCATCATTGTTGTATAACTGCTCGCCTCAAGGGTATTAGACTATTGAGAGATAGTAGCTATGTAATCCTCCATAGTTTTTCGACAATCAAAAGGGTTCTTGTTTCAAAAGACTTCTGTCTATCCATTGAACAACATTGACGAAAAATTCCTTGCCTACATAAGCAAAAACTCAAATCTCTTCCCCCTAACGATAAAACTGTGAATCTATTGTTGGACGAAATTCATTTAAAGGCAGATTTAGATCATAAGGGAGGTAGCATTGTGGGTTCGGCTTTTGACACCTGTGCAGCAGCAA
>NC_090741.1:34204143-34206643 GCF_036898095.1 Palaemon carinicauda | reverse complement strand
ATTGACGTTGTTCGGCCGCAGAGTCGTCATACTGTGAGACTGTCGTCTCCTTATGAAGTGACGTCTTGTCATCAAGCACCCTTTTAAACCCCACGTGAGTCCATAGTCAAATTGGAGTGAATTAGTTTTAGACCACCACAGAAAAGAAAAACACTGACTCTTAAGACTTCTCTCGATTCTATGCAGTGTTTAAAAGTGCATAAACATGGGGAAACAAATTTTCTGTGTTATTCCGAATAGCGAAGTTGACCGGCGAGATGACCAACTAAATACAGGTGAACCAAGTTCCAATGAAACACAAGACTACAATATCGTAACAGGCGCTTCCATTCCCGAGCAAGTAATTTCTGTGGTGAACTATGGAAATTCTAATCGCACGATTACAAGAAACTCATCCCAATTTCGGCATGGAACAAACTTACAGGTAAGTTCAAGCATATCAGCATTCATATAAGCAATTATGGTGCCAGTAATTATTGCTGAAGTAAACGAGAAATACCTTGAATAAGTTCACATTCATTCAAAACATCATCTTGAAGTGAAGGACACAAAGTTAATGTCATGTCTCCATATTTCGCAGACAGGTCCATGATAGCAGTGATGGAATCGGTACAACCATTGTAACATATCCACTGGGCCTTCATTGCTCCGATCAAGACCTCAGAGAAGCATGATGATGATGGTAATACGAAACATAAAAGGCTGTGGAAGTTATGTGATAACCCTATATTGTGCGAGACTTCAAAATCTAAGATTCTAAGGCATTTTGAAAGTTGCCTGCGTAATATCACGTTGAATATACTAATTCTGTATTGCATAGTCAAATTTTTGTAATGAGGCAAATTTGCACTGACTTGTAATGGTGCCCTTTTAGCTCGGAAAAGTTTCCTGGTCGTTGATTGGTTGGACAGGATCATTCATAAAAAAAAATTGAGTATAGTCGGAAGCCTATCCCGCCTTCTCTTCCCCTTGCATCAGTGAACATCAAGCGGCTCCCTGTATTATTATTATTATTATTATTACTATTATTATAACTACTACTACTACTACTAACGATGCTACAACCATAGTTGGAAAAACAAGATGCTATAAGTCCAAAGGCTCTAACAGGTAAAAATAGCCAAATGAGGAAAGTATATCAAGAATTAAATAAGCTATAAGTAATGGACAACTAAAATAAAATACTTTAAAAACATTAACAACATTAAAACAGATATTTTATATATAAACTACAAAAAAGACATGTCAGCCTGTTCAACATAAAAGCATTCGCTGTAAGGTTGAACTTTTAGTTTGGGCCTTAGAGAAGATATCTATAGCAGAAAAAAAAAAAAAAAAAAAAAAAAAAAAAAAAAAAAACTGTTATATCTGATAAATTCTAATTTGTTAAAGGTAAGATTTTTGTTCCAATAATATATTAATTCCAAGGTTTTTGTTCATAGTTTTATTCACGGGTGGGAGTCTTACGGGCTGGACAGAGTATTTAAGATTTTTTTTTTTATTTCATTTTTTTCTATTTTATAGAATTATTTTAAAAATGAGGTGTTCTGAGCTATTTGAAATGTGTTCATTTGTTGTAGCCAGTCGCTAATGATTTGTCTTATTGGAGTTTTGATAACAGTTATGTAAGTGATAGCATTAATGGCAGTAAATCCAATTATATTCAACAAGAAATGTCAAAATTGTTTCTTATATTATGACAGTTATTCCATCACACTGTGTTTTATTGTACTGTCCGGGTTATAATGCAAATAAAATGTTAACCACATGTCAATAGGCGTTTGGAATTTATTTTAGGAACCTAATCCGAAATTATTAAAAGGAGTTCATTCCAGAAAAAGTTTCTGGAATTTTCCAGTAAGGCCACTATACCAATAGCAAGTAACAGGATTCCTTGAGATTATTACAGGTTATTCAAATACAACATTTTGTATTTGGAGCTGCCCTTCAGGCACATATTGACATTTTCCAAGAACGAAAAGAAGTGAAAATTAAAATCGAATCCCAGTAATTTAAGGAAGACTGTAAGGAGAAAGAAATTCCTCTTGCTTCAAGTAACAAAAATGTAGCGAGATTAATAATCGCAGAAACATAAATAGATTTGAATTCAAAATTATTGCCATTACAAACTACAATACGCCACTGAACTTTGTCCTCAGATATTACAAAACATTCAACCTCTTTTTAATTTCTACTTAAAATTACTATAACTATTTTTTTTAATACGCGTTTCATCAGAATAGATACTTGCCAGAACGTCAGCCAGGCAAGCCAAACCCCTAACTGTGGTGCTCAACCACAGTAGTGGCCTCCCCAGTAAACAGCTTAAACTCACGGTCCGGGGCGGGGATCGATCTGCCGCCATGCAAATGCTAGGCGAACACGTTACCACTATACTAGCCAGGAGGCTAGTACAGATGTAGGGCTGTCCTTGGATCTGAATGGTCTCCCCGGCCCCTGTTCCCAGATCATAAAGCCAAAATTCGCTAATTCTAAACCC
>NC_090741.1:34184143-34201643 GCF_036898095.1 Palaemon carinicauda | reverse complement strand
GTTCTACCGATTCAACTTTCTGATAATGAAGAGATTTCCACAACTTGGTCACAGCTGGAATAGAACTTCTAGAATACTGTGTAGTATTGAGCCTCATGGTGGAGAAGGCATAACTATTAGAATTAACGGCATACACAGTAATACGAACAGGATGGAACTGTCCAAAAAGATCTGAATGTAAAGGAGGGTCAGAATTATGAAAAATCTAATGCAACAAACAGAACGAGCTAATTGAACAACAGTGTCAGAGATTAATATCTAGATCAGGAATGAAAGAATTAAAACACTTCTTCAGAACAGCTTGATCACCGAAAAGCAAACGAGACTTTCTCAATACGCCATTTTTTGTGCGATCGATCAAGAGACAGACGTCTAAAGTGAATTTGCTGTTGAGAATCACACCTAAAATGTTAAGAGAGTCATACAGAGTTAAAGAAACATTATCAGTGCTGAGATCCGGATGTTGAGGAGCTACTGTCCTCGACCTGTGTAATATCCACACAGGGCCATACAAGACCTGCATGTAGTATACATTCATTGGTATTTAGAGACATTAAAGTATCACTAACCGTCAAATGGTCGTTACTTTCATAAAATTACTTTTATAAAATACTACTTTCATGTTTTGTACGAAATAGATATCATCACACCCAAGGTCTACAGAACACGTCTAAATAGATAAGGTGAAGGTAATCATTTTCAGTAGTTTTCAGTTAGGATTTGGACATCTTGGAGGATGTGATGTCCTTTTTACAATTTTCAAAGCTGTTAAGAAATCCCTTGCTTATGGTCAGTACTAAGTTCGTATGATTGGCCTTGATTTCAGTGCTACCTTTAAACATAATCCCGAGGCCCTTGTTATTATTACCTCCGCCAACGAAGTTAGAAGGACGTTATGTTTTACTCTTAGTTTGTGTGTGTTTGTTTGTGAACAGCTTCCTGGTCACAATTTTAATCGTAAAGTAATAAAACTTGCAGGGATTAACTGTTATGTGAAAAACTGGAAATGATTAAATTCTAGAAGGTCAAGCTCACTTGTCAAGGTCAAGGTCACTTGTCAAGGTCACGGTCAAACAAAATGTCCAATTCCCATAATCAGCCACAAGTTTGGACATCATTGTCACAGAGGCTTCAAACTTTGTTCATATTTGAGTGTATGAAAATCCACGCCAATAAATACATACTAAAGTCAAAGGTCAAGGTCGAGAAATAAGCTGCCGCGAAGGAGCTCTGCGTTCTACTGAGTCCCCCTCTAGTTATTAGTTTCTTTTAAAACAAAAATATGGGAGCAGATGGGTTCGTTCTTAGCATCATTATTGAATCTTTAAGTAACAGATTGCAAGAGTAGTTGTTGATGGACTCCATAATGACTCATGGAATGTAATTATCTAGTGTTCCTTAGCTTAATGTTATGAGCGCATTCGGAGCCGGAGTTTATAACACCCTAATATATGCTTTTATACAACCCTCAAACTAATACACTAATAATGTTGAATAATATCTGTTTTCTATGTAAGTTGAATCAATATTTTGTTTGCCAGTTGATTTCACACGCAAAATAAAAAAAATCATCAAATAAATACCAGGATTAAAATAGGACTCAGAGTAAATACTCCGATTAAAATGAAAACTAATAAATCCCCGGACTAAAATGTAAATCTTCCGTTATACTCGAGCAGGTTTAATACCTGGAGGTGCCCTATTCCCGGATTTGTGAAGCAGGCCCACGTGTTGGGCAAAATGCACTGTCGCCTGCGGCCTGACCTACCAAAGGACGGTATCTCACGGTGTTTAATAAAGTGATGTCACCAGTAGCTCAGTTCAATTAGAATAGTCGTTTAGTAAGGACACAAGCTCTCATTTTAATGCTTAAAGGATGCCTAGTTTGTGTTCTGCATATGGATACACTCTTAGACTTAGTAAAACCTTGAATCCATAGGTTACATTTCATCGGTATGTATTTTGTAGGCTATAACTTTTGCAAATTTTTAAAAATAATTTATTGATTATTATTAATTATTATTAATTATTATTTATTAATTATAACTAATTATTAATTATATCCTTATTTGATCACCTGAAGATAAGCGACCCCAAATAGTTCTCCTGAATTTCAGATAAAGGACCCCAACTACACTCACCTGAAGAAGAGAGACCCTGATTTTCTTCACCTGAATATAAGCGACCCCCAGCTTATTGACGTCTCCAGGTGATCTATTTTGTCTTATAATACTATAAAAAAAAGAAAAATATATATATATATTCATTAAAACTACTTTATTGAATATTTGTTAAAAAGAACAAATTTATATAAACAATCCATATTCCATTAAAAGCGTATTATCTTGCAATTTCAGTACAAAAATAATTCGATGGCCTGTGTGTTGACTTTTTCTATGATTGGAAGTCGAGTTGCAGCAACACGTGTTTCAAAGATCACTATATATCGAACACTTAATGCTATTGCCGACCATTCCAAATACCCATATTGGCCGATTTGGTGCACGTACTATAGTCAAACCATTCGGTGGTGGCCACTGAAAAGAGCTCTTTGCCAGAACTTATGGTGTCTAAACTTAAACATTTCGTTCATTTTTACATGAAGAAAGCTCTCTTTAGAGACAAGTCGAAAACCTTTGAAAACAACAATAAAGGCAGATTAAGAGATTAACAGTAATACAGGGATAAGCATCCTATTTTCCCTCACCCTTTCTTTACAACTGTACTTACTGGGATAAGATCACCTTAAATAACATCTACTTCTCATATATATATATATATATATATATATATATATATATATATATATATATATATATATATATATATATATATATATATATATATATATATATATAGAAAATGACATCTAAGCATAAACCATGCTTATAATGAGTTTGAAAGAGTTATTTAAAGAAAAGACTTTTTAAACCTTTTCAATTGCTCTGCCCTGTCAGGTACTTGTCTTTCACTACCAATATTTTTGTGTTTGCGGTCTCCTGGTCACATCCGTCAATCAATGGTCTTTCAGCTTAGAAGATTATGATTTCTTAAAGGAAAAGTCAATTTAATCTCTCTCTCTCTCTCTCTCTCTCTCTCTCTCTCTCTCTCTCTGTTTTTGCATATATATATATATATATATATATATATATATATATATATATATATATATATTATGTAGACTTTTCTTGGAGATTCTTTCCATCTATTGAATGCAACGTTCCCTCCACCTTCCACTAGTACTTTTTCAAAGGTAGGGATTTTCTTTCGTGCATAAAAGTTTAACACTGTTCTCCTTAAACATATTTTTGGGCTCAAGCGAAGTCGTCGAGAGCAGGATTATACTTTTTTCTTTCTTGAAATTTAGGTTTTTCACATTCTTCAATTTGTGATCATTCGACGAACTATTATTTCAGTAACATTAGTGGCTTCAAAGGTGCAGATACATGCGTCAGTTACATCAGTAAAAGGGCTGCTGTTGAAGCGTTGGTTAAGTTTCCAATCGTTCAAATTTTTATAGCTTGTACAGTCTTCAACACTCTATTTTATACTCAAAGATCAACCATTCTGGGGATTAAATATGGCTCACTGATCTTTACCCCATAAATTTACCCTTGTGACCTTCAAACTCGCTATATTGCAAGACTCTCATTACGACAATAGGATAAAACTGGCAAATAACCTGGGATTATAATTTTGAAAAAAAACCTTTTGTCCAAATATCATAATAGAAATGAAACCTTACCTTATGAAATATGTATGTTCGACAAGAATAACGAGAGAGAGAGAGAGAGAGAGAGAGAGAGAGAGAGAGAGAGAGAGAGAGAGACTGGATTTAACTTCTGGTTAATCGTAGCCACCTCTGGTTAATCCTGAAAGATTGGTCAAAAAGGAACGACATCTGTCATAAAGCGGATACGCTTTATCAGTTTCACTCGGTTTGGATGGATCGTGTCTAAGTACTGAACGCTGTGTTCTTTTTTCCTTAAATTGGTCGAAATATTTTGACACGAGTACGCTACACAGTGGGTCAAAAATCGTCTCAGCGGCCACGTCAGATTGGTTTTACTTATAAGTGATATTTGCTTTTGCGCGCAAAGCAAGACTCGTCAATTTGCGCAATTATGCCATTACCACCAAGTCTAACCGGGTTTGCCTCAAAATACTTCATGCAGATTTCTCTAAAAAGAAAACTGTAAATATCAATCATATTTTTGTTCTGAAATGTTTAGAATATTATCCTGAATCCACTTATGCAGTGGAAGTTTAGATTTAGTAAAGAATGGGTCCTTAAAAATAGAAACTTTGCTTTTAAATTTAGTATACTCTTTAAATTGGAGTTTCTGCACATAATTATCTTGTATAGAAGACAGTTTAGTCTCTTAGCCATTAAAGAGAAATAAGATTTTTTTTTTTCAAATACGGTCAATTAAAAAAAAATCTATTTGCTACCTTATAAATAAGTTTGTTGGCACTTTTATTGGTTAGTCTCGCTCATGTCGTTACCCTAATAATAATTAACTTATAAACTGGTTAGTTAGCTTGTTAGTCCCATTCTTAAATTTACTTACTTTTAGGGGTTTATTTCTCACCCTCCATCAGACACTAAGAGTCTGTTCAGGCGGGTCTTGGTGTGTGAAAATAAGTTCTTTCCAGTTAATATTTTGCTCTGTATCTTTTCAGTTATTCGCTAGCATTTGTATTCAGGCTTAATATTTTTCAGATCACTATCATAACCCTTTCCAAAGAGATAAGTCTTTAGGTTTTTCTTGAAAGCTGCCACATTTTTGCTGGAAGGTCGTTGAAGAATCTCGGTGCAGCATAACAAAACGTTCTTCCTCCTATTGCATGATTCACGCTAATTTCGAATAGTCTATATAGATCATCAGCATGACTAACTCTTACAGCAGCGCTAGTAGCTTGAGAGTAGGGGACCAAGCAACCACGAAGATAATTAGGCTTATCGCTTGTAAGTGCTTTGTGAGTCAGCAAACAAATTTTATATTCAATTCTAGCCTTAACAGGTAACCAATGTAGATCGATCAGTGCAGGAGTTATTCTCTCCCGTAGTTTAATGCCTTTTATCAGTCTAGCCGCCCGGTTTTGCACATTTTGAAGCTTTCTTAGTAGTGTATTGGGCAATTCATAGTACAGAGAATTGCAATAATCAAACCTTGATATTACGTGACTCATCACTAAAATTTTTGTACTGCCTTCTGTTAAATATTTTCTAATAAATGCTATGTTTCTCAGGTAATAGTTACACACTTTCACTGTGTTCACTATTTGATCCCTCATTGACAAATTACAATCTATCGATACTCCCAAATTTTTCACAACGGGCACAATCCTAACATCAGCGTCACCAATTTTTATACTTTGAAATAGCTGGTAGTTCTTCAAAGCCAACTTTGTGCCAAAAAGCATATATTCTGTTTTATCATCATTTAATTTAAGCTTTTTCCTCTGCATCCATGTTTTTATTTCAGTCATTATCTCATCAATTTTCTTCTTTGTATCTTGTATTGTTGAAATTGAAAGGTAGAACTGAGTATCATCTGCATATAGTTTAAAGCCCACTTTTTGTTTTTTCAAGATGTGTGATAGCTCGTGTGTTAACTTAATTCAGGAGCCAAATAAATATCGATAATAACGAATCAACTATTTATTCCTGAATGGATTTATTTATAATACGAAGTGTTACCTTCACGGCTGACAAATAACGACTCCCCATCTAAGAAAAGGCGGGAGGCGAAAACCATTACAATAGACATGTAAACAAAGTAACAGTAGTAATTATTATATGTAAACAACTGGTCGTTTGACCATACAACTGTTGAACGACAATCATAACAAGATGTAGATAGAACTCTAGTATACTTCAACTTCGTTTTTTTTTTTTTTTTTTTTTTTTTTTAATTGGATCAGAAAATATTTACCTTTAGAGTTCCATCATAAATAATGAAAATAAATGTACATTAAAACTTGAGACTTATCCCTATCAAATGTTACAATACAAAGTTTATACTATTCCTTTTACAAAAATATTTAATTATATTGCAAATCTGACAGTTTTTTGTCTTAATCTTCCACTTCGTCTCGGTTCCCTTATTTCTCCCTCGGTACTTTCAAACTTCATCTGTGGATCTTCATCAACATCTCCTCGGTATTCTCGAAGTAATCTACGGTTTCTCCATAGCAACTTTCCATTTGATAACTGGACATGATAGCTTCTATTCCGTAAACCAGCTTTGACTATTTTTCCCCTTTTATCCCATTTCTTGGATACTGGATCTTGGATTCGAACTTCTACCCCAGGCAAGAACTCTTTCAGCTTTTTGGCGGATGCGTTGTACCACGTTGCAGTCTTCATTTCTCTTTCTCTTCTTTTCCTTTCTGCTTCTTCAATTTCTTCCGCACTTTCTTGCTGAAAAGCACTGTGATGAATGGGAACAGTAGATCTGAGAGGGTGTCCAAACACTATTTGGTTCGGCGATCGTCCATCTGCTCTTGGAGTGTTTCTTAGTTCCAACATTGCTTCTTGAAATGTTTCATCCACCGTTGTTTTATTTATCTTTTTTAGTAAGGTCTTGACTTTCTTAACAAAGGCTTCGGCATGCCCATTACTGCTTGGGAAATGGGGTGAGCTTGGGCTCCACTCGATGCCCTTCCTCTCCAGAAACTTCTGAAATTCTGCGGCTCGGAATTGCGGTCCACCATCTGTTCGGATCCGTTGGGGGTTTCCCATTATTGCCATCATTTTTATCATTGCCCCCACAATAGATCCTGCTGATGGATCATCTTTCCATTCATGGACCATCGGATATCCACTCAGGCGATCAGCATAAATCAAGAAATGTCTGCCATTACAATAAAATAGGTCTGCAGATACACATTCGAACGGTCGAGATGGTAAAGGGTCTGATTGTAGTGGTTCCTTTCCCAGGCTGGGTAGATGGCATTGGCATGTCTCACATTTCTCTACTAGCTGATTTATGTCATTTGTGATACCAGGCCAGTATACACACATTCGGGCACGCTGCTTCGTTCTTGTAATTCCTTGATGAGCAGTATGCAGTAGATTAAGAACTTCTCGTCTCTGTCCTTTTGGAATTACAATGCGCTGCCCATATATCACAAGGTCTTCGTCAATAGCTAATTGGTGCCGTATAGCTTTATACTGTTTCACACATGCAGGTACATCTTCATGTCCTACATTGTCATTCCTGACAGCAGTTACTAATTCCATGTATTCTGGATCTCCTCTTGCGGCTTCACGTAACTTTTCAATGATGAGGTCAGTGCAGCCTTTCCCATCCATTGAATTCTCACTTCCTATTGATGCGATCCGAATAGCCATCAATGTACGTCCCTGTAGATAGTCTTCACCTTCATCTGGATCCTCCACGGGTGCTCGGCTAAGGCAATCTGCGATAGCATGTTCCTTACCTTTTCTCCATTCGACAGTGAATTGATATTGACTTTGGAGTTCTGCCTTCAAATTCTGCAATTTAACATTTTCAACCTGGGTCAAAGAGTATTTGTTGAATATTGACAAGAGAGGACGATGGTCAGTAATCACCGTAAACTGTGGTAGTCCAGACAAATATAACCTACTTTTCTTCAATGCATATCTGATAGATAGAGCCTCTAGTTCTATCATGGAGTACCTGGTTTCAACATCTGTCAGGAACCTGCTTCCACAACTGATGAGTTTCCATCCATCTTCATGTCGTTGAAGCACGATGAAGCCAAATCCATTTAGTCTGCTTGCATCAGTTTCCACACGAGTTTCCCGAAGTGGATCAAATTGTGCAAGAACTGGTGTTTTTACGAGAAGTTGCTTCACTTCATTAAAGGCTTCAGTATGTGCTGGCAACCATTGAAACTGATTCCTGGTTTTCAAAAGTTCCCTCAGCGGCGTGCTCGCTGCACTAATGTGCGGGCTAAAGGATCCTAACTGATTTACCAATCCCATAAAACTTCGTAGTTCGGTGATATTTGTCGGCATTGCAAAATCTGCAATAGCATTCACTTTCTTTGGATCTGCTTCTGTCCCGTTTTTGGACAAAACATACCCAGCAAACTGTACTTGTGGTTGAGCAAATTTGAATTTTTTCTCATTCAATGAAATACCATGTTCGATGCACCTGTTTAGGAATGCCCGTACATCTTGTATGTGTTCCTTATACGTCCTACTTGCAATCAGCACGTCGTCCACCACTTTATGGGTTCTTTCCAAACCATCAATTGCCAAGTCTCCTCTGAAATTGTAACTGTCACCAGTGCTGATGAATCCCATAGGTGCTCTCTTGTACCGAAATCTTCCCCATGGTGTTAGGAAAGTAGTAAGATCTCTTGAATCTTCATGCAACTCTAATTGCCAGTAACCCTTGACAGCATCACATACTGTGAAGTATTTAGCACCATGAATCACTTCATTTATAGCATCCTGTGGCGTTTTGGCATTGTGTACCGTCCTATTTACTTGCGAATTGAGCTTTGTGAGATCGACCGTCATTCTGATCCCACCATCTGGTTTCGGGATTACAACGATTGGATGGCACCATTCCGTTGGTCTATCTCCAACTCGTTCTATGACATCCTGATTAATCATGTTCTCCAGCTCCTTCTTCACTGCATCCCGCAATGGGTAGCTCACTGGTCGGGAGGCATAAATTGCAAAAGGTTTTGCATTTTCCTTAAGTTCAATTCTCATCGGTGCAGTTTTCATAGTTTTTAACCGTCCCTCAATGCTGAACACTTCTGAGTAGTCTTCTATGATCTGGTTCCTCGAGTTTATGCTGAATTCCTCCATTGGGCTATTTCTTTCAGTACACCGAAGATCTGTGATAATACGAACTGTTTTTTTCATAGGAAATGGGAAATTTTCATGCACGATGCGCAACTTCTTGCAGGCATCAAGAGATATATACATCTCCTCACTTTTAACGTCACTACAAAAAATAACATTTTCCACACATTTGTTACCATTACCATGTAACACTAAATCAGTCTCTCCAATAACATTTAGTCTTTTGCCATTAACACTTTCTAAGTACTCTTCACAGAAATGGAGGTCCTGTTCACCAAGCATCAAATCCTCCATCATTCCCACACCAGCGACCGTCCTCTCTGCTCCTGTATCGGCGATGACCCATTTTCTGATGACATGACTCTTCAGTGGGTGATGGATGTCAACTGACAACATCGGACGTTTCTCAGTACACCTAGAAATGTCGGCGACATGCTTGCGTTTATCGGCTTTAGGAGACGATTTTGTAGCGTTTTCCTTCCTTGGACTTTCACAGGCCTTACTATAATGGTTAAAGCGACCACAATTAAAACACTCCTTTCCCATTGCTGGACAATTTTTTCCTTGTTGGTGGGCTGAAAAACCACATCTGCGACACTTTGCGGATTCATCTATAGAGGATTTGTTGGCATGATTTTTTGTTCGCTGTTGACTTTTGCTTCTTTTCCGGGTCTGCAATCTATTCATATCAACACTATAACCTCTACTCAATCTCTGATCTTCTTTCCCTGCCAACTCACGGTTGCGGCATAAAGTGATCGTCTCACGAAGGTTAAGTGCAGGTTTCTTTCCCAACAGTTCCTGTCTTACACTCTCATCGCGAACTCCGGACAATATAAGAGTGGCAATCCATTCATCAGCACTCATGTCTGACAGGTTGACATCCTCTGCTTGCTCACGAAGATCCACCAGAAAATCGTCAAATGACTCTCCGGATTCTTGCTTCCTCCGAACAAGCTTGTAACGGTCTACTGCGATGTTCCGTTGTGATTTAAGGTGTCCCCTAATCCTCTCTATGATTTCACTCAAGCTTAATTGTGTATCCATTGGGATTTCCATTGCATGGCGAATTCTTTGAAGGAACTCTGGTGTGCAAAACGTCCAAAAAGTTGCGATCTGGTCCTCTCGAGTTTTCTCTCCTAGCTTCGCCACCTGTGCGTAATTTTTCCATGTAGCCTCCCATCTCTTGAAAATCTTCAAAGTAGTACCATCATCTAGTAGCTCTGGGGGTCTAACAGAAATTTTTGTTGTCTCACTTCGGCGACTTCTCTCAACTCCTGTGGTTGTGTTATCGTTGAGGTCAGCCCGAGGTGTGACTCGTTCAAGGATAGCAGCTAATTCTCGTTCGCGGCGCTCCTGTTCACGTGTAAAGCGTTCTTCCTGTGATTGCATCTGCTTCTGTAGCATTTGCAACATAGTAAACATGGGATCACTTGCCGCTATAAAAGTAGTTTCCTTGTGCTTTTCAATAGGAGTCTTTATTCCCTCCTCAGTGTCGCCTATCAAATTGGACCTTTCGATGGTTATTTGAAGTAGTCTTGATAATCTTGATGTATTATCCTTGTTGTCATAGGGAACTCCAAGAGCCTCCAGGTAATTCTTGATTTCATCACGATCTAAATCACCAATATTTTCTTTAGTGAGGGCAAGGGCTTCCTCACGAAGTTCTGCAACTATAGGCATTGTAGTGGTAGGGTTATTCTTTCTGCTTGTAGATATCTTCCTTTATACTCACTGCGCCATGTGTTAACTTAATTCAGGAGCCAAATAAATATCGATAATAACGAATCAACTATTTATTCCTGAATGGATTTATTTATAATACGAAGTGTTACCTTCACGGCTGACAAATAACGACTCCCCATCTAAGAAAAGGCGGGAGGCGAAAACCATTACAATAGACATGTAAACAAAGTAACAGTAGTAATTATTATATGTAAACAACTGGTCGTTTGACCATACAACTGTTGAACGACAATCATAACAAGATGTAGATAGAACTCTAGTATACTTCAGCTCGATAGTATGTATGTTGAACAAGATAGGGCCCAGAACACTACCCTGTGGTACACCTTTCATAAGAATTCTCTCACTGGATCGGTTTCCAGAAACTTCTACAATAGTCTTCCTATTCATTAAGTAACTTCGCAAAAATTTCAGTGCTTCCTCAGTCACTCCAATAGACTTTAAGTCGTCAAGTAAGTACTCGTGCACAACAGTGTCAAAAGCAGCACTAAGATCTAACATAATCAAAATTCCACACTTTCCCTCATCAAGAAGACCTATCATATCATTCATTATTGAGCATAAGGTAGTTTCTGTAAAATGATTAGCTCTGTAGGCCGATTGATTTTCCGGGAATACCTCTAACTCATCAATATGCACCCTTAATTGCTCACTTATGACTTTTTCAATAAGCTTTGTCATGTAGGATAAATTTGAAATGGGCCTATATGAATTTAGTTCGTTTACATCACCTTTTCCTTTGTAAATTGGTTTGATGAACGCAGTTTTTTCACAGCTAGGAAAACAGGATTGTGATATACTTAGGTGAATTATGTTCAGGTAAATATTATATACAACTTGCTTGTTTGGAGCTTCACTTATTGAACTGTTTGGGAAAGGGTCGTTTCCACAATATGTATTCTTCATCTCTCTCATAACCTTTAACAAGTCGCACATATTTATTTCCTTAAATTTTATTAACTTCTTTCCCTCCTTCACTGACTGTCCTTCCAAGTGATTTTAGGGGAAACCTCTATAGATTTTATTAATTTTTTCATTGAAGAATATAGCAAATCTCTCTGCACAAACATTGTCAGGCAAGACATATTTTTTTCTTTAATCCCATCAAATCATCTAGGTTTTTGTGAAAGTCCTTCATGTTATTGGTTTTTTTACATTCGCCATTGTAGAATTTTCTTTTTGTTTTTTCTAACAGGATGTTATAGTCATTTCTGGCCATATTATATAGAATTCTGGCTTGTGAGGATTTGGCTCTTTTTCCATCTACCTTCCATCTTACGTCTATGTCTTTTTGCCTTTAATAGCTCACTATTATACCATCTAACATTTTCGTGTACAACTATTTGTTTGCTCTTTATAGGACACTTGGTATCATACATTTTTCCAAAATTGTCTTTATATTTTTTGGTATAACACCCAACACATTCTCTATCTACCATATGTTCACATTGTATGTTCTCACAAGACATTTGCGCTACACTTGCTTCAATAAAATTTTCAGCATCGAAATTTTCCCGTTCTCTATATGTGATCCATTTCTTCAATACTCTGATGCAATTTATACTAACATCAAAAGTGATGAGTTTATGTGTTTTTGAGATCTCGAAGTCTGGTTCCACTTCAAGGTTCCTTATTAGGTCAGAATCTTTCCCACATGTGACCAAGTCGAGTGTATGACCACCTACTGACGTTGATACCGAAACACTGTTTATTAAATTAAACATCTCAAATACTTTCTTGAGTTCTTTAGCCTTATTATCATTTTCATCATCTACCCAACAGTTAAAGTCTCCACCAATTGATGTATTTTCAATATCGTCCACCACACCCACAAGAATACTAAATTCTTCAATGAATTTCCTCGTATTACTCCCTGGTGGTCTATATAATGATATTATATTCAATACCTTACTGTTTCTTGTCAGTTTTAAATAGATATATTCAAACGTTTCAAATACTATTTAATTCATGATAGAAATCCTAGAGAAGGTTTTCGACACGAAGACACCCACTCCTTCTCCAGTTTTATCCTTTCTTGGTACGTGGTAGAAATCGCGAGTACACGGCGTCATCTCCTGAATCTTTGAGTTATCACTAATATTTCCCTGCAACCAAGTTTCCGTTAATAAGCATAAATCTAATTTTTCTAATCTTTATGGTTTTATTCCCCACCAATTGAATATTTATCAGACCACACTTAATCAATGGGCTAGACTCCATGATCGGTTCTATTTTTTATCCTGGTAAGCTCCTCCTTGTATACTTTACAGTTTTCATCATATGTCTTAGATTCGTATCATTGTAATTCCTCATTGAGCAGTTATGACACTTTAACGTATTTACACTACAATCCGTGGTTCGGTGTTCCTGGCTACACTTGGCACATACCTGAGTCTTGCTACAACTATCGGCAGTATGACCAAATTCCTGGCATTTATAACACTGAAATACGTTGTAGGAATCATAAATTTTGCAGCATCCTCCAAGCGTGGTATATACGCTATCGTCCCTTTTACGGAAAACTTTCCTGATAGTTGGACTACACTTTATAATGACATGTGATTTATCACTTTGTCTTGATTTAAACTTCCAGATCAATTCAAAGTCCTCTTCATTTTCATACATATCATTCGACCATTTATTCTTCTCCTTTATACTGGCAATTATATCATCTTCATTTTCATCAATATTGCAGACCTTGATCTTCGGTTTAAGTAGACCCTTTTTGTCCAATTCTACCTTAATTTCATTCTTGACCTCTTTTAAGTCATTTCTAGCCTTTCATAACCCAGGTTTATCGGCAAAATTAACTACCAAGTGGCCTTGTTTAGAGGTTTTGACCTGTTCAACATCCGTGGTTATCTTCATGATTGTTTTCTTGATCTCTGAAGCCTTCGTATTTTCCTCCGTAGACTTTATGACCAAAGTGTTTCTTGATTTCAACATACTTGCATATGTGGTCTCGGTCACATTCTACTTTTCGTATTCCATAAGTTTCTCTTTCAGCTCAACAATTTCTTGACGCACAGTGGTGTATTGAGCAGTTATCATATCCATAATACCAGACATCTGTCGTTGTACATTTACCTTCATCTCTTCCATGTTGATGCTTAGTTCCGTCATGTTTTCCCATGATTGCCTGACCCATGAACCATTGGGATTTGCAGTCTCAACACATCTTGGACATTTATAAATGATGTTCCTGCTTTGAAAAATATCACTTGTGCCATCTCTTACATTTGAGCAAGCTTCTTCATCGTGGTACCATCTTCGGCATTCATCGCATTGCATCCCATGTTCAACATAGACCTCACAATGCCCACACCTGCCCTGATTGCCTCCGTCATCACATCCTTCATCAGCGACGTTCACTTGTATGCTAGTTGCTGCCATTATATTTTCCTCTTTCCCTTGGAGTACCGTGCCGATTTCGGTCACAAATAGATCGAGATCATTCACGGGATTAAGTTTTTCTTTTCGTTTTCTACCGAAAGTTATATTGAATCATTTTTCAATGACTTTTCAAGTAGCCCCACCCCTAACACAAAAATGCTGGGTCAGGCCTTTCGCCACAGACCTCACATACAAAAGAAACCACTGACTTTTAACACTTGATTTCACTCATATCAACAATAGTAGGCACCCACAAAAGTTATTGTCATAGTATGAAAAGTGAGATAGACAATGATTCCCGCTTGAAGCCAGTTTCGATACAGAGCATTAACACACACGTCCACACCCACGGACTTCTCACTAACACTTTCAATTCCTCACCCGAAGAAAAAAAGGACCCCATTTTTTTCCACCTGAAGATAAGCGACCCAAGCGAGTGTTGGGGTCCCCAATCTTCAGGTGATCCAAATTATTAATTATTAGTTATCAAATTATTAATTATTAATCATTATCAACTATCAATTATCAATTATTATAGATTATTAATTATTATTATCATCATTAATTATTATTGCTATTATTATTATTATTTATTAGTATTATTATTAATTATTATCAATTATTTTGAATTAATATTGATTATCAATAATTATTGATAATTACTAATAATTACTAATAATTATCAATTATTATCAATTATTAAATTTTTCTAATTATTTTTATTATTAATTATCAATTATCATTAATTATATATTATTTATTAATTATTATTAATTAATAATAATAATAATTAATAATTAATAATAATAATTGATAATCATTAACTATTAATAATTAATAATTATTATTGATTATAAATTATTATTATTATTATTATTATTAGTTATTATTATTATTATTACTAGCTAAGCTACAACCCTATTTGTAAAAGCAAAATGCTATTAGCAAAAGGGCTCCAAAAGAGAAAACTAGTCCAATGAGGAAAGGAAATAAGGAAATAAATAAACGATATAACAGGTAATGAAAAACTAAAATAGAATATTCTAAAAACATTAACAACATTAAAACAGACATTTCATATATGAATTATAAGAGGACTTATGTAAGCCTATTCAACATAAAAACATTTGCTGCAAGTTTAAACTTTTGAAGTTCTACGGATTCAACTAACCGATTAGGAAGATCATTCCATAACGTAGTCACAGCTGGAATAAGACTTCTTGAGTGCTGTGTAGTATAATAAGCTGATTCATTTTAGTGGCCAGTAGTTAATTTCCTTTCATGAGTGTATCTTCCCGTCTTATATTCATCTAATAATTACAGTTTGAGGCAAAGATGATTTCTATTAAACCTCCTTGGTTTGTAGCTGTTTCAAGGATAAACTTTTGTCCTACCCCGTTGCATTGCCTCGGGAGTTGACCGATTTGTTTCAAAGGCCAGTAGATAATTTCCCTTTTATCTGTGCATCTGCACGTCTTATATTATTCTGATAATTGTTGCTTGTAGCTGGTTCGCAAACCTCCGTGATTGTTTCGTAGGATAAGCTTCTGTCCTCCTCTGCTTTGATGCCTCACATTGATTGATTGATTTAAAGTTTTTAGGCATCCTGACATCTAAAGTCATTGACGCCTGATGATGCCTCAGATATTGACAGATTCATTTCAGTGGTTACATTCCCTTTAAGAGTACATCTACATATATTAATCTGATAATTGCTGCTTGTAGCAGTTTAATAAGATAAAATTCTAGATTCCCCTACCATAGTTGAGTGTTTCTATTGTGTCTTCGTTCCTCAAATGAATTTGTACTCGTTTATTTTCTGTATGCTGTACTGATAAAATATTTTGTAAATATATCTGCTTGTTAATATAGAATTTCAATTTCCTTATGATGAAAAGATGATAAAGGTCAGGCTATGACGGTCACGAGACGGGCAAAGGTTTGGGTCCTTTCTACCATACACGGTAGGTGTGTCCGCTGTCAAAGTGACTTCCCGGATTTGTATGGGGAAAGTGACCAGTGACATCTCCAGGTATTAAACCACCTCCTTGAGTTATACTCTTACTCCGAAGGGAGAAAGAACCAGTCTTCCCATTCCCAAGGAGGTTTGCCAGAGTTCAGTGGGCCATACATTATCCAACTTGTTGTACAACTTGGTTGGGTTGTATGAAATTTTGGACAGTGTATGGGCAGGTTGTACAACAAGATTTTGGTTGGTTGGTTTGGTTGGAGAGAATCAAAGCAGCTTTGATTTTAAGGGGGCGTGGCCTAATGTTGTACAACCTTTTGACAGTGTGTGCGCTTGTTGTAAAACTTCACAAACAACATCAGCTGGAAGCCTAGTTTGACTGCGAGTAGTCCTTGCTTTAAAGACACGTTCTTTTGAAAATAGCTGTTTTATAAAAGTGTTAAATAGACGTGATGGCAAATATAAATGACACTGAACAGTGGAGAAGTTTCATTGATACATACAGAAGTTTACCTGCGATTTGGAAAGTGAAAAGCGAAGAATATAAAGATAAAAACAAACGAAATAAAACATGGGAAGTAGTGTTGAATAACTTGAAGGAAATAGCAATGTCACCCTAGATGATTTAAAAAAAAAAATACCAATATGAAAACTTGTTATAGGAGGGAATTAAAAAAGAAGGAAAAGTCTGAAAAGTCTGGTGCGGGCGGTGATGGTATTTCGATTTGTTGCATGATTTCTATCCAGATACATGGAGATAGTAATCTGGATGAGAGCGATGACCAGGGAATTGGAAATACAGTAGGTACCAAGAGAAAAATGCGGGCTACCCATGATACAACTAAAGATCACTATTTGCAAAAAGCTGTCGAAAATTTAGATATCATAAAAGAGCAGAAACTCTTGAAGGACGAAGCCGTAACCCATGCGGATAGCTGGGCTGTATCCTACAGAAAGTTGAACGAGACACAAAGGTTATATGCAAAAATTGCTTTTGATGAGATTCTTATAATGGGCCAATTAAACCAGTTAACATGGGATTCTGTGTCACTATCGTCCAGTAGGTCAAGTACTCGAGCATCAACCCCATTGACATTTTCAACCCAACTTGTATGCCCTTATCATTTATCCAATGAAAATGTCTCGACTGACATAAGCCACGATATACTAAAACGGAACTTCTATAAGACCCGAATTATTCCTTAAACTAGTTGTATAATACCTAGATTAAACTTCAAGGATAAGACTACATTCATTTGGTACAATAGTTTATTTTTAGTTTGCATTATTTAAAGGAAACTTTTTTGAACAATGTAATATTTACTTGATGTAATTTTATAATGTTGTAGTATACCTAGATTCAACTTCAAGGAAGAATATACATTCATTAGGTACAATATTCTATTTTCATTTTTCATTGTTTAAAGGAAATGTTACTAAAATATAATATATTTATAATGTATATTACTTAATGGTAATGAACTTTATCAGTTTTTGGTGTTTTATTGCTGTTCAACCCTTGCAGAAGGTTGTTGTAATCCTAGCATTTTCCACTGCCATGAGACTGCACCATCAGT
>NC_090741.1:34171020-34181020 GCF_036898095.1 Palaemon carinicauda | reverse complement strand
ACCATCATTAGACCTTTAACATTAATTAACAAACCCATTAACATAATTCATGCCGACCACGAATATAAAAGTCGTACGTGTTTTGGGATTAAGAAGAGCCAATAAGTTTATGATGGAGCATAATACTGCTAGAGAGAAAGAGAGAACCTAGAGACTAAACGTAATCTTTGTAGTCTTGCTTTAGAGAGAGAGAGAGAGAGAGAGAGAGAGAGAGAGAGAGAGAGAGAGAGAGAGAGAGAGAGACTAAACGTAATCTTTGTAGTCTTGCTTTAGGGAAAAAGAGAGAGAGAGAGAGAGAGAGAGAGAGAGAGAGAGAGAGAGAGAGAGAGAGAGAGAGAGAGACTAAACGTAATCTTTGTAGTCATGCTTTAGAGAGAGAGAGAGAGAGAGAGAGAGAGAGAGAGAGAGAGAGAGAGAGAAGCTAGAGACTAAACGTAATCTTTGTAGTCTTGCATGAGAGAGAGAGAGAGAGAGAGAGAGAGAGAGAGAGAGAGAGAGAGAGAGAGAGAGAGAGATTAAACGTAATATCTGTAGTTTTGCTGTTACTCTACAGCAGTGGTTCCCAACCTGTGGTACGCGTACCACTAGTGGTACACGAGGGCCTTCCAGGTGGTACGCGAACACTTTCGGGGTCATGAACGATTTTTAGTTCTATTTTACTTCACAAAGATGTGTACTGCCTAACAGATAATCTGGCAACGATTTTCAAATGTTGCCACACGCCACCCACTGGTCCCAGCGGCCCACCGTTAAATTAGGTCCTCCACTAACTCTCGTAGTTGCTTACGATCGCCAGCTACTTCAACTAAAACTCGGTCAACTCGTTTTTAACCGAATTTAAATGTGAAGAATTAAGTCACCAAGCGAATCTGGCAGTTTTTCGGAGGTTAGTGGTGGCCCTAATTCACACAGTACACTTACTTAATGCGCAAAGACGAAGCACAAAGAATGCTCTCCTTTAAACTTCTGGGTGAGCATGGCCTCCTCGTACCCGACACTAGCCCGTCACGCTGTTCCCCAGCTACGGATTTTCCCCTCGACGTGGGAGTGCGAGCAGGGGTTCTCAGCCTTCATGGCCATCAAGTCGAAAAGCCGGAACCGTCTTGCTGCGCCCGTGCATGATTTCCGATGTGCTGTGAGCAAAGTCATGCCCCGCATTGACCAGCTGGTGGAGAAGAAGCAGATACAGCCCTCGCATTGAGTTGTTGATTTCTTAGTTAATTTGCGTGTTCTACTTTTACAATTATAGAAATAAAGTGGTATCTGATCGAATTTAGTTTCTCTGGAACCAGGTGGTACGCGGCGACTGTACGGGACCTCCAAGTGGTACTCGATCACAAAAAGGTAGAGAATCACTGCTCTACAGCCTACATGATCAAAATGTTTGTTTTAATCGGATCTTTGTCAAGATTTGCGAACCCAACCATCACCGGGTTCGCCCTTCTTGACATGTGGAAAATTGGGTTTCTTATTCTTGATATGTGGTAAATTTGGTTCCCTATTCTTGACATGTGAAAATGGGATTCGTTAATCTTTACAATAGCATTTTAGTTGCTACTTAAAGCTACTATTTACTTGTTGAACTTTCTTTTGTTCACTTAAATATCTAGTTAAACATTTGTGTACTGACTTAAACAGCTGGATGAGTAATTAAACAAGTCCTTCAAAAATGGTTTTCATCTATATGATATAAAAGAAAAACTAATTTAGATATTCAGATATCCAGTATCCCTCAAAATGTATAGTTCTACGTTCACGGAGGTTGGAAAACCATTAGTTAGAAGGAAATGTTACCTGTGATTGACTGGATGAAGAATAAATCACTTATTCGACGGGAATTAAAATGTGAATCATGTCGACGGTTATGTCAGGAAGTGCCAGGTAAAAGATTGTTCACGGTATAAACGAAACTCATCAATAAAGATGGTCTAATTTTTAGCAAAATTAAAAGTGAAATTGCAGCTGTGGATTCATGTCATATATTGTTTGTGCAATGAAATGCGGGAACAGGAAACTTCTCGTATTGTAAAAATATATCGGCAGACCATAGTGGTTTTTACAGTTTTCCTTTTTAGAGAGGTATGTAAGAAACATTTTGAGCTTAACCCTATAAAACTTGGTGGGCCTGGAATAATAGTTCAAGTTGATGAATCGTGCTTTTCACATAAACCTAAACACTGTGATGGTGACGAGAGAAAGGTTGTGAACTCAAAGGCAGTGTGAAAGCAACTGAGTTAATTTATTATGGAATACTCTCCTTTATATACAAAACCTCAAGGCAACAGGAAATTACATGTTCGAGAAACAGACAATGTTACATAGGCGACACGCAGACATGTTTGTTCTGGTTCTTTTTAGTGCGAGGGAAGAGCGAAGATAAAAGCATAATATATACAAAAGGAATTATGTACAATTATGTGACACACGGTTGGTACAACACCATCAAGGATGATCCCCTACGCGCCAAGTCTGGGTTTTTGGCCTGGTAGATACTAGCACATCTCCAAATTAAATAATTGTCGATAATAAACATGGATAAGTGAAAAGGTATTTCATATTGTAAAATAAATCTCACATCATCATTTTTAGCTTAGCTAGTAAATACAACAATAATAGTAGTAGAAATTTCAAGTAAACAAAATTATGAATGGTATGAAAAATAGGTTGTAATGACCTATTGCAAAAATCATAATTAGTTTTAAGGGAAAGCTATGATTAACATACAATATATAAACAGCTGATAAACTTGGTAAGTAGAATAGTAAGTAGATGAATTAGTATATAAAAACAAATGAATAAGGTAAACTTCCGAAGATAGAATCTAAGTTTTGAGAACAATGGTTATATGGGTTCCATACATTACTGATACCAAATGCTTCAAGTTGGCAATATAATAACCACTCCATTTATAGGCGAGACGACCAGTAGGACCACTAGTTCTTCAAGAAGGTGTTGGTCTGTAGACCTACTACATTTTAGTAATGAAGTCGAATATATATATATAAAGTGGGCGCAATTATTATTATTGTTACAAGCTAAGCTTCAGCCCTATTTGGAAAATCAGAATGCTTTATCCTCAAGGGCTCCAACAGGGAAAATAGCTTAGTACGGAAAGGAAAAAAGGGAATAAATAAAGTATCTGAGAAAAATTAACAATTAAAATAAAATATTTCAAGAACAGTATGAAAGTTAAAATAGATCTTTCATATATGAACTATGAAAAGACTTTTGTCAGCCTGTTCAACATAAAAACCTTTGCTGCAAGTTTGAACTTTTGAAATTCTACTGATTCAACTACCCTAGACTGAGCAAGCACACGATTGATCACATGATTGATGATTAATGACAATACTACTAAATTACTCGATCAGGCCATTATTATTTGGATCAGGTTAGGTTTATATGAACGTTTAGGTCCCCTAGATTAACCAAGCACATGATTGATCACATGGCACACAACTGATCATGTGATCGATCGTAGGATATATGACCAAATTATTAAACATATATATATATATATATATATATATATATATATACATATATATATATATATATATATATATATATATATATATATATATATTTAATCTATATAAACATGCAAACACACACACACACACACACATATATATATATATATATATATATATATATATATATATACATATATATATATATAATCTCTATAAACATGCATGTATATATACATACATATATATATATATATATATATATATATATATATTCGTTTATCTACATAAGCATGAATATATATATATATATATATATATATATATATATATATATATATATATATATATATATATATATATATATACATATATATATATATATATATATATATATATATATATATATATATATATATATAATATATATATGTCATGTAAAGGAAAATATTTCATACTGAATAAGGTGATATGTGTATTTGATCAAGTATTTTATGAGTTTTATTCGTTAGTTAAACGATAGAGAGACATTGAAATAAAGAGAGAGAGAGAGAGAGAGAGAGAGAGAGAGAGAGAGAGAGAGAGAGAGAGAGAGAGAGAGAGAGAGAGAGAGAGACAAGAAAAATAAAATCAGAGTGAGGTGGTACTTTAGAGACACTGTTTGTGAAAAGTGCTGACATAAGCGATAAATTGGCCAAAACAACGCAGATGGAATGCGCGTCGGTTAGCTTGCCGAGAAATCGGAAGTGACATATGTATGACGTTACCATTACGTCAGAAGAAGGGACCAATAGAACACAAGAAGAGTCACATAACGTGACGCAATTACAACGCCCTTGTTCTGGGATACTTAAGCCACAAACGCATCGAGGAAGCAGCTCTTCCCTACAAGTAACCGTGAATATCGGTTGTCCCTTCTCCCTCCCCCCCCCCCCGTCATGGGGGAGGCCTTACCTCTGGTGCACAGTTGGCCTGCACTAACGAAACGTCAAGTTAACAACAAGATATTTACAAAGACGGACAACGAAGGGACCGAGTTCCCTAACTGCCAACAAATTACCTCTCAACAGGGAGGTAGAAGATGATCTTCGATGAATGAGAAATTACCAAGAAGCGTGTCAGTGAGACGACACAGCTATGAAGAAGCGATCCCCAAATCGCCCAAAATGGATTCGCGGATTTCGCATCCAGAACGCTGAAGTGGTAGCAGAAGTCTACGGTTGCAGCCTCCAAT
Organism: Palaemon carinicauda; assembly: GCF_036898095.1. Classification (NCBI taxonomy): domain Eukaryota; kingdom Metazoa; phylum Arthropoda; class Malacostraca; order Decapoda; family Palaemonidae; genus Palaemon; species Palaemon carinicauda. Next base: position 34,176,313 of record NC_090741.1, on the reverse strand, counting down.
CTTCAAGAATTTATATTGTTCCAGTCTGTATTTAAAAACCCATGTAGAAGATTACTGTAAAGCTAATGTACATCAAAGTTCCAGAAGTAAAGTTAAGGAACTATACGGCATTTAACCATCACCCACTTTCCTGAGGGTCTAGATCTAAAATAATCTTATTGCACTGAAAGGATTGAAGAGATACATTTATTTAATTAGAATAATATTAAAGTGGTGCTTAATGAAAGAAAAGAAAATGCCCAACAAAGCATCACAAATGGTGGCAGCTTAAATGGATAGAATGCCGTGTGATAATTTTCAGTGCATATATTAATGACTAAATTCTTCCAGATACCAGTTGTACACCTTTGCAGAATAAACATCAAGAATCCAAAGAAATTAGCGAGGACGTGAGACGAAGCAAGAGTCTAAACACAAGAAACCATTACCGAAGCGAAGAAGATGAAAACAAAAGGACAAGAAAGAAGAAATGTGAGTAAAAGAATCTCTCTCTTAAATAAGTCTCTCAGTTTAAAAGTGAAAAAACTTGTCTCTCGTTTAAGAATAGGAATTTTTTTTTGTTCGCTAGGGTTTCTTGAATGATGCATGAATTACTTGTATTTTTTTTCTTGTGTAAAATAAGATGTATTATGATTTTTTTTAAAAGTGATGGTAATGATGTTAGCCCAAAGAATATATAAAAGTGAAATAGGATTTAGAATTACGCAAGTAGGTGAAAAATACAAACGAGCAACGTCCCATAAAAAAGTGAGTTTGAAGAATTAACAAAAATTACTAACCCCGCTAATATGAATTCAGTAGGGAAATTAACACAGTTTTTGTGGAAATATAGGTAGGAATAACCAAGATAAAAGAAGGTTAGAGAAATATACCGTGTGTAAGTGGTTAGCTGATATTGAAAGTAGAATAGTTAGTCTGAGAATAAACAATGAGACAGCAGAATTAAACAGGCTATGTTAACCGTGTATACAAATGTAAGTGATGCTCACATAACCTTGAATGGTAAGTAATTTAAAAAAATGCAGCAAATCTGAGTGAGTTTCAAAAATAATGTAGGCAATTATGGCGATCAGTCAAAGAGACAGACAGGTTAACAAATCTACGAAAGTTCCTATAGGTAAAATATGAGGGTGGCTCGGTAAATGAATTTGCCACACAAATGGAGGATCACGTAGCAACAGTAAAAAGAACAGGATTCCTTTGCTAAAGGTAAGTTTATTGCTAATGATAATTCCCTATATATAGAAATAAATGAGGCATTAAAAATGTGAAAAATAGCATCCTAGATATGAGTTTTACAAAAAGAAAAGGGAAAATAGCAAAATGATAGGAAATCAGGAAGAAAAATCCTAAGGGACTCATAGCCACAAAAACCTACCAGAGAAATTTTGAGTAATTTAAATAGATGCAGGGAAGTTAGAACAGCAGACTGGAACGAGGCGCAAAAATTACCCTAGATTTAAATAGAATAATGGGCAGAAATTTAGGTCAAAGACAGTTTAAAGAAATAAAGATGACACATTTAGGTCTAGGGAAAGATTACATAAAAAAGGGGATAGAAATCAGGTAAACTAATGAAAAAGGGAAAACATACAGGGAGAAGGGCAGGCACAGAGATAAAGAACCCCGACATGAAATTAAACAAAGACACTTCTCAGAAAGCCCTCCGGCACAAAGAAAGTGAAATACAAATCCTCCAAATAGTGAAAGGAAAAGAATTAAAAATAGTTAGCCGGATAGAAAGGAAGCTAGGAAGACGAAAAATTTTATATAGGAAAGATAGGCATATGTAGCGGAGGTACATCCACGTTGCAAGTGACTATTTTATCTTATAGAGACTCTGGCAAATATAGTTGATATACTAGGATGCAATACAGTGATAGAATATTGAGAAATACCTGCTTCCAAATTTTAAGGGTGAAAATAAAATGATATGCAGAAATGAAATGCAAACAAGTAAAAATCAAGGGGTATGAACCGTCAGGTTAGGTAGAGAATTAAATGCCAAAATGTGCCAAATGATGAATAAAGATGTCATTTTTTTTTTGTAACATTTCCCAATAGAGCCTTAAGATATCGTTCAAAAACGATACAATGATGAAGTATGAATTTTGTTTGTGAGAAGTGCAGGCTTAAAATAAAGAAAAGAAAAAAATGAGATAGTCAGGGTATGATTCTACTTGTCAAAGACAAGTCTTTTACAAAACTGGCCACTTTGAAGGAGACAATTTGACATGAGAAACAGACTCCAGACTAAGAAAGGGAAATGGAAATTGATTAAAAAGACAAGGAGAAATAAAGTTGAGAAATAGGAAGAGTAGCCAAGAATAGATATACTCCTTGTCAATATATGACAGGCGCTATATAAATAAAATAAAATGTCGACAGAAATACAGTGAATAAAATAGAATAGCCTAAATAAGAGGGAATTCCAAGAAATAAATGTCATAGGCAATTGAAGCTATAGGCTTATAGAATTAAAAGAAATATGTTGTTGATAGGCACAAAGATTTAAGATGAAGATATAGGCATATGAATAATAAATGAGCTATGATGCTATTAAATAAATAAAGTCTGATCAGTACTGAAAATATAAAAAGCTAGAATTTAGCTAGAGAAGTCATAATGATGCCTAAATAAAAATAACCCGCAGAGATAAAGAAGATAGGTTAACTAAAAATAGGATGCCAGAGTCTGTCAAAAGAGACAATAATGCAGTTCAGATGAAGGAAAATACAAGCACACTAATTAATTAATACTAATCCGGATAAAATAACTCATCTGAATGGCGGGTAATGACTTCTAAAATAAAGGAGTAGAGATTACAGTTAGGTAATCAGAAAGGGGCCAAATTTACCATAAGGAGCATAGAAATAGGGATAGATGACAAATAGGCAGAGATTAGCCATTGCAGGCGATAGGTTATAGGCAGAATAGAATAGAAACATCGGCGCCAGAGAACCTGCCCAGAGAAACTGTCAAAAACTTATTAAAACTTTTTAAATACCGGTATGAATCATGAAATATTACCTATCAGCCAACGCCCCATAACGAACACGGTGAGTGTTAAAATGAATCAATAAGACTCCTTATAAATCTCCCGAGATATATTACCCAAAGAGGATAGAAGTTAGACTAGTTAGATCATCATAAGTAGAATAAAACTGACATGTCTATCCCGATAATAAATAATGTTTGGCTCGATTATTGAGGAGTAAAATACATAGAGAATATTGTAAGTACCATGGTCAAAGAATACAAGCCATTCACGGCTATTAGCATTTCGAAGAATGTTAGAAATTAGAGTGAAGTCGACGGGCTCACTCAGCTCCTCTAACTATTGACAGAATGATGATCTAAATTTGGAGACAGAAAGAATAAGCCTATAGAATGATGTTACAAAGTTTAGTAAGAATATAGAGCCATAAGAATAATAGAACTAGTCTAGAATAGGGAGAATAGCAGGATAAAGAGCCAGATTAAAGAGTGACCCATCCCTAGATTTGAATAGGGTAAGTAAAATGAGTAGATAGATTTAAGATATGTAGAGAAATAAGGGTTAAAGTGGAAATCCTGCTCCACTAAGATTGACAGATGTAAAAGATTTTTTTTTGGAATGATAGGATCTTAGGGATAATAAGCAGTATTTGCTAAATTACACAAGCCTTAAAATAAAGTTAACCTAAAAATATGTAGTGTGCAAATGAAATAGAAGGCTATAAATAATGAAGAGAAATGTATTTTGATCCTACATTACCTTAACCCGATCTCTTAACCAGGAGTTATATAAATAATGTGTGAAGCCTCATAAATATAAAAAGAAATGTCTCATTAAAAAGGTAAAACCCGAAGAAGGGTAATGAATCATGAGAGTAGTCTTAAATTAAATGAAAATAACCGAGTAGGATAGATTATCCAAATAATGGTCTAGAGAAGTTTAAAAATTTGTTTAGGGCATAGAGTATATGTGCTTATTACTCATAAGAATGATTGTGATTTTACAGTCCAAGAAGGACTATTGTGGATGAAAGAATAAAAGGAATCTTAGAAGCCTTAAAGTACTGGATGTTTGTCCAGGATAAATCACTTTATTGGTAGGTTTATGATGATAAAAGAAGGATATTTAAAAGGACAGGAAGATGTTAAAAGGAAAATATAACTACCAATATTTTGTTTCAGTTGTCAGGTAAGAAACCTAGAAATAGGAATAATTAAAATAGAACAAGAGAAACCAAAGGTTACTAGAAATGTTGTAGGCGAATTACTCCCAAAATAGGAATCATATAACAGGATTGCATACTGCTTAAAGGAATACATACAAAGAATAGGGAGAAATACTTGTTCATGAATAGAAATTCCTGACATGCTAACAAAATACTAACAAAAAACTCATGCTCAAGTTAGTAGGACATCCAGTAATCAAAGACTGCATTTGATGATGAATTAATTTTTGACCTAAGATAGATGTTTGAGATTGTAAAATTAAAGCCTACATATAAGAAGTATAAAGGTCATATAAGGGTAAGAATCCTTTAGAAATTACGATTGCATTTTCTCAATCCCATAGTGGTGGTACCAACGGACTACCAGGGACTCTGTTCCCAGAACTTGACAAATCATAAAAACATACTGGTCTACATAGAATTTGATTTAACAAAGAAATGGTTGATGAGTCTGTAACAGAATAATTTGAGACCAGGATAAATAACTAGACATTCGTGTCTATAGATATTCTCTTGGGCGAAGCTCCCGAAGTTACTAGAGATTAATGAAAACTGTGCAATATTTTTCTTGTAGTAAGAAGGGTGAAATAAGCCATGATAAGTCAAGTTAAAATAGAGAAAAGGGGGCAAATAAAATAATGGCAAGGGGTTGAGGATGTCCTGCGAACTATATATAGACCAACATAGAAGACTAATAACAATTACTTAAAGAGAACGAATTTACTTTGAAATAACTCGGTATATGGAAAACAGATTTTTTTTGTTAGGTAGATTTAAGAAAGACTACTAAACTACTTGGGAAATGAAATAAAAATATCTGGGCACTCATACAAATATTGAGGGTAACAAATAAATGAAATCTTTTAATTATGTAAAGTGTGTTGTCCTAGAATTTGAATATGTATTCCGTAATCAACAAAGAAGGTCCAAATCATAAATGTCTCCAAACAATTAATTAAGGGACCACAGAGAATATTGAGTTGCAAACTAAGATGAAAAGTTTTTGATAAAGTTATGGGTAATGAAGACAGGTGAAATATGAACCCATAGGTGATTGAATATTTACAAAT
>NC_090741.1:34141020-34163520 GCF_036898095.1 Palaemon carinicauda | reverse complement strand
AATAATTTTTGATATCCTGAAATTCAATTATCTAACGCTACGATCGAAATCAATGGGACTTGAACCCGGTTGTGCCAAGCAGTACACAGAAATTAAATCCCATTGTTAGTAATATTGATAGTAATGGCAAAGGACTTTGTGGGCATGGTGAAATGATGTATTTTTGGGGATTAATTTAATAAACTAAACATGTCAGAGTCAAGCTCTTGGGAGGAATGTATTGTATAGGCTGAGGATTGGCCATAGTCGGCCAAAGCACAAATATCTTTTCGTTTTTTTCTTCTTTGAGCGATATTCATGCACAGTTTAAGAGTACTTCAAGTTTTGCGTGTTATAATTTTTACTTCTTTGCTTGCTTTATCATTCAGTTGAATTTATAGCTATTATTGTTATTATTATTGTTGTTATTATCATTATTATTATTGCAGTTGTTGTCAATTACTTATCTTTTTAAAGTATTCGGTATCAATTTTCACCAACAGATTTCAGTTATATTTAATTAATGATAATTTTTACTTATCCTCTTTTTTTTTTTTTTTAAATACTTTGGTAATCATTATTTGATGCTTCTACTGATAGTGGAGAAGATATCAGAAAATTTCCCGGAGAATCTTCCATTTCCGGAACCAGACACCAAAATTAGTACACAGACCCGTCGGGGATTGCTCTTTTTAATAAAAAGGATGCCATTGAATTTACAGAAATATTGCATTTCGCAATAAGACCACAAAGACTTGCCCTATCTGAATGCTCTTGATGTCAAATCATAATTTTTTTTTTTTTTACTGCGTAGAATCTGAATTTAGAAATATGTACAGTTAGAATCAAAAGAACGCCGACACTCAGGGGAAATCTTTCGTCAGATGTCTCTAGTGTTCCCATGAAAAAACGGACAAGGAGATGCTCTTCTTACAACTTCTACGAAATGGGCGGAACATTCTCAAACCTTAGCGAATCAGACAGTAAAGGGCCGTCTTTGTTAGCAAAAGTATACAAATGTTACAAATCGAGTTGCCATATTTCAATTCTGTATAATCATTTGACGTCTCAACTTTTCAATACAAATACAAAACACACAAACATATTTATACATATATATATATATATATATATATATATATATATATATATATATATATATATATATATATATATATACTATTATTTTTCAATTGCTACTTTTTTCGTAAGTGGGACCATGTAGACACTTTCCAGGGAGGGGGGGGGGGGGTTGTTCTCCTTCAACCCCCCTGCCCTGGCCATTCCGACACTGAGCAAATAGGAAAGTCATTTCTGTTTTAGGGGTTGCGGAGACAGGCTGCTTGTAGACTCATGATACAGCCTGTAAGATATTGTATCATTGCCTGAGATTTATTTGATAACCGTCAATGTTCCAGTAAATTTGGCCAATTCATTATTAGTTGATTTGTAAAATATAGCAGCAGTAGAGGAAAATAGCTGCTGTTGATGGAAGGTCGATAAGTAACGAAATTTAAGTTTTAATTTTGCATAATAGATAATCGATGATGGATATAATAGATACTGATGACTGCAAAGCACCTTGAATACAATCAAAATTTATTATTTCATATCGAAAATAACTTATATTGAGGTAGATGAGGACGCTATCACATTCGGGCAAAGGGTTTAAAAAATTTGTTTTATTGACAAATCATAGTCTCAGAACGACATAATTTTCAGAAATTTTTTCATGAAACTATGATATACCTATTTTCCAAAAATTAATTCTCCTATAATTTTTCCTGAAAATATACACGAATAGATGGCATAAGCACGAAATGATTCCCCATTCTACTATCCTGATTGTAAGTTATCAATGATTATATAATTGCAAGTAGCTTTATCTTGGGAAATTAAACAGCTTTGAGATCAAACCAACTTCTTATCAATTTCATGCCCACAGGTCTTTGTATGATAAAGTCCTTATTTACAGTGATCAAGTGCCCGAATGAGCCCAGCTATGGGGTGCTAGATGTAGGTCTCTTGACCGGGTAAATTAAGCAAGGTAGATGGGCGCTTAACAAGCGAAAAATGCATTACTATCTGTGAAGCTCTAGTTCAGGTTGTTCGAGCAAAAGCTATTCATACCAGCTCCTCAGCCTCTCAGGGTATTAGTTAAACCACAATTTCTACAGCTGGTGCCGTGAGTAGGAGAAAGGAAAACCCAAATATTAAAATATCTCGGAAATAAAAGTTTGATTGTCCTTTTAATCACTAACTCATACAGCTGAGGAGCGATACTCATGGATTCTTAAATATCTTCTCTCATTCTTTAGATTTTATTTCCAGAGCTTCTTCCTCTATCCCCTGATTCATTATTTAATATTTGTGTTTCTTTCTATCATTATCTATTCATTTATTTATTAAATATTATCTTGAAAATGAATGCCCTTCTGCCTCGGTGCTCGTCTTAGGGCGTCACTTTGGTTATTAGCTTTTCACTGTGCCTCCATAAAAGAAATCTCTCCCAAGCGGCAGCAGAAACACCTTCACTTGACCATTCCAACTTGGAACTATTTGATATTTGTGTGACACCAAGATAAGATATTCATTAGCTGGATTCCGGAATAAGGCATTTGGAGATCTATATTTCATTTTCCTCTATCTTAGTTTTTACAATCTCCATCGAAGTTTAAAAAAAATTGCATTGTGAAGCATGCTTCCATAAATAAGTGGTGCCCCTCAGATTTTTTATACAATATATATCCCATTCCTCTGTCATTATTCCAGTTAACGAAAATATCTTAGTCGATTTTAAAGCAACTGGTTAAATTTTCCTACAGAGCATTTAAGGTATATAGAGGAGTATAAAATATAGTGATCAAACTATATGCAGCCGGACAGATGTTGGTATACGGATCCTTAAGGAAGCAAATCCTCCAAACGCCCAAAAGCAATTATAGAAATTTTCCCCCAAAATCCCCCATAATTTGGATAAGCATTTGATTCTAACAAAATAATCCCGTTATTTGTATCCTGTAATAAATATCTCTAATTTTGCCATTTAGTTTCGATAATTATCAAATGAATAAAGCACTTACGATAAAGATTGAATTAGCAGTGTAGTAAAGATTTTACTATATATGTTTAAGATTTTATTTCAAATGGCAATGCTAATCCTTCAAGGCCAAGATAGCAGACGGTGAGATGACAAAGCTCAACAATGGGGATGTAAAATAAATGATGAATAAAGGGAAAGTGGTTTAGAGTCTAAAGACTGAAACGGCGCATACCCCCGAATCTGAATGATTTAGGAAATATTTTACAATAAAGTATCCTCACGTATTACGAAATGTTACATTCAATCAATATCTATAAACTGTAAGTAGTTTTTAGCAGTCAATCTATCATCTGAAAAATACCGATAAGCTTTTGGGAGCATAATACAATTATTTCTATTGGAAACATTGCATAATATGGACAAACAATATTTTGATATGAATAAATGTCTAAAAAGGAGTTTATGTGCTGTTACATTACTTCATTAAATTGAGTGAGCTCAAACCATTTGCTCTCTCTCTCTCTCTCTCTCTCTCTCTCTCTCTCTCTCTCTCTCTCTCTCTCTCTCTCTCTCTCTCTCTCTCTGAACGTTCTTTATGTGGGTATAACTCATGTATGGTGTTTTTTATTAATATTTTTCAACATAGAAACATAATTGAATTGACTTTTTTCGTTCATCGGTAACTTGAACAAGACTAATGTTAAAACCATCAAATATAGCTGTTAACGGTAGGAATTGTTTAGCTTCGACACCCATATTTTCTACATGATTTTGTGAGTTCATAATATATATATATATATATATATATATATATATATATATATATATATATATATATATATATGTATATATATATATATATATATATATATATATATATATATATATATATATATATATATATGTATATATATATATATATATATCATACACACACATATATATGCATATATATATATATATATATATATATATATATATATATATATATATATATATATATATGTGTGTGTGTGTGTGTGTGTGTGTGTATGTGTGTATTCAGTATTTGTAGTGGATATTTGAGACGTCAAATGATAACTGAGAATGAAATATGGCAACTCGATTAGTAACATTTCTACGCTTCCGCTGACAAAGACAGCCGTTTACTGTCTTTGATTCACCAAGGTTGGAGAAGGCTCCGCCCATTTTGTAGCAGTAGTAAGAGGAGCAACTCTTTGTCTGTTTTGTCATGGGAACACTAGAGACATCTGACGAAAGATTTCCCCTGAGTGTCGGCGTTCTTTTGATTCTAACTGTACTTACCCATTGACTTCCTCATAGCAGTAGAGCAATGTCAACACTCAATCAAGACACGCTGGATGGCACCACTGTTGTGAACCTCAGTATGGGGCTCAGTATCAGCCGAATGATTATTTAGTGTGCCTAAATCATTATTTTAGCGTCCCAGATGCTGTCTAATAAGCCCTGGATCAATAAGCAACCGTATATTACCGGTTGTACCAGCGCAGGAGAGCCAAGCTAAGATTCACAGGTCTATAGCCCTTTGCATGTAGTGTCTTGGTTGCTGAACAGGCTGCAAAGGACTTGAACGATACTGTATGAACGATCAAGCTAGGTGTAAGTCATTTATATTTATCCTCGAACCTAGTCGTATCTCATACCTTATTCTAAATGATTGAGATCAAGGTGGTAAAAGGATAAATCCTCGGCTTCGATTCACGGAATAAAGATAATTGCCATAGTATGATACCTTGAATGCCATTCACCAAGATGGCAAGTAACAGACCCAGGGCTGTAAATTCCAGACTGACTGAAGCAATTGTTGTCCTTGCCAGAAGAAGAAGAGTGAAGAGCTCAAATCACCATGTGCATAACAACCACAAAAACATAATGGCTACACTATGTGACTAATATTTCCCTCTTCCATGCAATAAATGAGATGCTTTTTGTTCTGGGTCCATCACTGTCATCAAGGCAGGCGGGAGTTCAATGGGCATGACAGAAGACCTATCAGTACTGGAGATGGTGGATGGTAGCTGTCCTGAAGTCAGCCACTTGGGTACACAGTATGAGGCAAGAAGTGGGATCAAGGGGGTTCTAAACACACCATCCAGCATGACAAAACAGTACGAGCACAGTGTTCCTTGAGAAAATATAAAAGCTCTCACAAGGCATGCAAGGTGTGAGCAATCTTCTCCAGGCTGAGAGTTGAGACCTGCTTTCACTTGATGCAAAGAACATTGTTCACTGAAGTTTTTTCAGAGCTGGTTAGCGCACACTTTGAGAAAGAAAATGTCAATTTCCAGGAGTTTATTAAGAGACGGGAAAGAAAAGAAGAATCCACCATCTATGAACAAATCAACAGGAACAGGGTTGACTTTTTACTACAGGTATCAGTATCTGTTGACTCTTCAAAGCAAACAATCGTCTGTTCTCCAAGCTGTTCATGTCATGCCAGGGCAGAGAGTATGACTTGAAGGAGTTCTTCCGTCATGAGAACCAATCACAGACTTCTTCCCTCCAATGATAGCAGTAAGCTCCACACATGTCAAAAATCCCACCTCATTGCCATTCTTGAGAGCCAAGTTACAACCCTGGTGTTGCATTAGTGGGTGATTGGCCCTCATGAAGTTCAAAACCTTTTGAAGAGTAAGCAATGCTCGATGTACTTCTTACAATACAAGCACACTCTACCAAATACAAGAGAGCAGACATTGTTTTTTATTTCTACTGGCCATTTAGTATGAAAGCTGAAACTAGATCAAAGCGAGGATGTGGGGTGAGACTCAGGGTGACAAGGAAAGGAAAAATTCCCGTAAACTTGTGCTAGACTAAGAAAAGATAATTTGGACAAAGCTTCCACCCATTGCAGAGAGTTGCCGGTAGCAGACTAATTGTAGGTGCAAGTCGGAATGCTGCAGTCGACGAAAATGCTACTGTTTTGGTCTGACCTACACAGCACTGTGCGGCTACAGATACGAGGTCTAGAGTGTACTATTTCAGGCAGCAAGACGAATAATATGTGGCAATTAAGTATAGTCTTACTGCCTATATGTACAGTATACAGCTACACAACCGAAGAAGGAAACAAAGAGTTAACTCATTTTTATAACCAAGCGTTCATTTTCATAATCGTTTCCCGTTCGCAATAGTAGACAAACAATCATTAGCGAGTGCTTATCATCTTGGGAGTCTGTGCATGAGGAAAATATTTGTAATAGATTGCTTGACATTATTCCCAGGAGGATAAACAACTATACATATATATATATATATATATATATATATATATATATGTATACATATATTATATATATATATATATATATATATATATATATATATATATATATATATATATATATATATAGTTTGCCTAAGTATATTACATCAAGAAAATAATGACGTCTTTTAAAAGATGAAATTGTTTTTAATCTAATTGTTTTACTGGAATTTGCGTGTTTTCTTATTCACATAGGCCAATGTATTACAAAGAATTATACATATGTTTTAATGAATTGTTACTGTCTACTATTTACTTAAACTATAATATTTGTATTATCAGTCTTAATCATTGTCTATTACCTGGTTCATTAATGCCTTTAGAAAGTTTCGTCTTTTGAGATTTACTTCTTATTTAGTTAGCCCTTAGTTGTGAAGGTTTGAATGCTCAGTTTGCCCCTCCTCGCCTTACTGTTATATGTGACTTGAAGTTCGCACTTCTGATTTTATAATTCTTATTAAGCTTATAGGCCTAAAAATAAAATGAAGAAGAGACTGTGGAGGAATTTCAAAAATCGTAACTTTATGCCCAGATAGACACCTTTCATAAATGACAAGATTTGATGCAAATATTTATTGTTGCTACCTGACATATAGCCATGCCCTAGTATGTGTTAAAGACAAGACGACAGAGCCATATTATTATTATTATTATTATTATTATTATTATTATTGTTGTTGTTGTTGTTATTCGAGATACGTTGGTATTGTAGAATCTGCCCATTATAGGTGTGGGGGAATATGTCTGACCCGATTATAGCTTTCCGTTCGTAAATTAAAGTTGGATGATATAGGTAGATTTAATTGTATTTCTGGTACCGAAGATAACACACCACTTCGCTTATTTACTTATTCATTTATCATTATTACTTCTCCCTTAATAAACTCCTCAAGAGATTAGACCTATATAGGCAGCGTTGACTGTTACCTAAGCTTTGGCTTGAAATAATTTATTGCAAGTTTCGAAACCACGACCCTAACTACCTTTTGCTTCATACACAAAACGACATAAGCAAAATCAAGTAATAACTTTGAATTGATAACCCAAATGCATAGATGGTCATTATCATTAGACAACAGGACTAAGCTTAGATTATTTTCCCTCTTGAAGCCCTCTTTCCCACTCCGACTATCTACAGACACAGTTCCAGGAATAGTCTCACGGAATCAAGGTGTTCAGAGGGATTTGGGTTTCATCAATGTATTACTTTTTTTTCTGGAATATTATTGTAGCACAATTGTTTTAACTATCTAATATTTTTTCAATAAAATTTTTTTCACAACAGTTGAGCAACCTTGTGCATTCATACACATGTTTACAAAGTGAAATATAAGATTTATTACTAAGTGACAAGTTATGTTCAACGCTGTCCAATGCAATAATAACTAATAGCAACAGTCTAGCTGCATACTGTAGACGGGAATCCCCGCCCCCCAACCTCGTGACCTTTATTAGTAGAGAAAGAGAAGAAGGAAAAGGATAAGAAAGGATTACTAATGAGAGAGAGAGAGAGAGAGAGAGAGAGAGAGAGAGAGAGAGAGAGAGAATTCAACACCAGACGAAAGGAAGCCTGTTGCTGTTTTGCTGGATAACCGGGGGACGTCAGTGACAGGATACTCTCTTTCTATCCTGTCCTGTCTCGGAACCCCAAACCGAGAGGTAGGCCTGAATCGGAAGACACCCAAGAGGAAGGATCCTCAACGGAGTCGATTTCTTAGGGCTTGACCCGACCCAGGACTCTCGGAAAACCCGAGTCTCTTTACTTAGGTTATCCAGGACGATACAGATACCACTGCCATTACTTGTCGAAAAATATTTTCCATTTAAGAAGACTCAAACATTTTATGTAAAGTTTATAGATTTGTTGATAAATTCATAATTTCTTTATAAAGTTTGATAATTAAGAATTTAGTTGCCTTTAATAATAATCATCATTATACCTATTTATGAATTTTGAATATTCTTTTAGCAAATAGATCAGTATTTTGATGGCCAACGGTAGGCACCCATTGATACTATTGCGAAAGTTATTGGGTACTGTCAGATCCCTCTCTGGATAAAGCACATTTTCCCTTTACTTAATTTTCGAGTCAACACAATATGAATCTCTTTATTAACTTTTAAAGGACAAAACTGGATAACACTATTCCTACTTAAATATGATTTCAAAAAAACAGTTAACTTATAACATCATTGATTAAAATTTTGTGTTAATATACTGTACAAAAGATCAAATAAATACATTCAGAGAGTTGACTCGAGCGGCCGACCCTGTTATACAATGGGAATAATGAGGTTGAAAGATGCAGACAGTTACTTGAATTGCTAAACTCTTCTAGAGTCGATGCTTTGCAATGAGAGTATAGCTGTGAGGAACCTTGTTTTCAATAATGGCTCAGCAATAGCTTATTAGGAAGCAGCGGGTTCTCTGGTGTGTTGCAAGAAGTCTTAAACGATTAAAACATGTTATTTACAAGAACAATATCAAGTCAACCTTTCAGGGGTCGGAAATTTAGTCTGAACACTGTGTCACTGAGATGTTCTTTAAAGATAAAAGACTTTTCACCCTCAACTTCAATGCTCCATATTTGTTAGGCCTATAAATATTTCCATTCCTTAACTTGAATATCCAGCCTAGAAAATCCATCGAACAGTCACAAATAATTTCCAAGATTTCACTATAACTATTGTTTGTTCGTAATTATGACTGTCTAAAGTCCAAACAATATCAGTAGACCATGTTTGATACAATTCTTTGGAAACTTCCATTTTACAGAATGTGAAGTGTGAAGCAGGAGAGGAGATGACGAATGAAGAAGTATAGATTTAAAAGCTCACGATAGAGACGACTGGTGAAATGTAACCGGGGCCCTTTGCGTCAATGGGCGTAGATGATGATAATGAATTTTAATTCAAACTCTTTAAAATATATAAAATATTAAAACTGGTCATTTTAAATCCTGAAAAGTTACTTCAATAAAATAGTTTCTCTTACTTAAATTTTTTTTTTCTCAGAATCTGAAGTTGTCTAAATTAAGGGGAAATTGCGTAATCGTTTGTACACTAAAATAGATCTTACATGCTGCTACTGAAGAAACGCAGGAGGAATATAAATACTGGATTTTAGAATACTGCACAAAAGCAACGATGTTTCTGCCGACTGTAATGTCAGGTAGGCCTGAATGCAACGCTCTATTGATGCAGCAGCTGTAATGTCATATAGGTCTTCTATACAATGCTTAAAACATGTAGATGCAGAAGCTGTAATGTGAAATAGGTCAACAATGCAACGTTTAAAACATATAGATGCAGAAGCATTAATGTCAGATAGGCCTACAATGCAACGTTTAAAACATATTGATGCAAAAGCTGTAATGTGAAATAGGTCTACAATGCAACGCTTAAAACATTGATGTAGAAACCATGACTTTTTCTCTTTCCTCGGATGTTCGAATGGTATTTCTTTTAAAAATTACTCTTCATTATTGCCTTTTTTCTTATTTGGGGAAAGAGATAAAGAGAACTATCCTTAATCAGTATATTCTTTTATACTTATGACATTGAGAGAGAGAGAGAGAGAGAGAGAGAGAGAGAGAGAGAGAGAGAGAGAGAGAGAGAGAGAGAGAGAGAGAGAGATGCCTTCGCCTAAACGAAAACTTACTATGCAGCAAATGTAAATCAAAATATTTTGTCTTTAGGAGATATGATTATTTTGTCAAAGACTAAATGAAAAATGGCATCTCATCCTTCCGGGACTTTGACGCCACGAATAAAACGGCTATCACTTCACAGTGACTTTCTCTCTTCATAATTTGGGTCATTTTTCGTAACTCATTGGCAAAGCCAAGGCGTTTATCAAGGTCTATAGATGTAGGTTAAGTAAAGGTTTTATGTTTGATAAAGGAGGATAATTGGTCTCGTGATGGTTGAGGAGGCTCTAGAGGTGGTGCTTTTGCTTTTCTATCTTTACTTAATCGGCTGCAACCTCAATTATTATTATTATTATTATTATTATTATTATTATTATTATTATTATTATTATTTGCTAAGCTACAATGCCAGTTGGAAATAATGACAATAATAATGACGGAAAAAAGTAAAAAAACAAAATTGAAATTTTCGCGACGTAGCCTAACCCTTGGTCCAAAAGAGTTGAAAACATTTAAAAGGAAAACATGGCGAGGTTTTTATGCTTTGATATATGAGCATTTGAAGAATCTTCTTCAACCGAACGAGGTGGGAAAAAAAAAACACTCAGTCCTACGAATACGTTAGGCAGTTGATGCTTAGCTGAATGTTGTACAAACTCGCTTATTAATCCATTTTCTAATCTTTCTTTCTAGTTGTGACGCTCTTCCTTATTTCCCCCTCTGTGGCTTTGACCTAACTTATTTTATTCTTTAATTAGCGTATTTTAATTGTCTATAGATACTTGAAATACTTGGGATTACCTCTACTCCTTTCTCCTTTCAACTTGCACAGAAGCAAATTATCTCCTCGATTTCAGGGACAAAATTGCTTATACAATTAGTTATACCACATAGAAATAATTAAATCGCATAATAAATATATATTATTTCTATAAAAGTATAATTCACATTAATTTCAGAATATAATTTAATTAATAATGGTTTTATGATTAAAAAATCACATAGATATTTAGAATATCGATATATTATGAAATTATTTTTATGAGTATTGAGTATGCAGTTTCACACACTATCGACTATTTTCATTAATAATAGAAGCTCCGCAATATTCATAGACTATAACAAATATAACGGTCTAAGGCCTTCTCTAAGACTTTATTGTTATCTTTGACCATAAACAACTGTCTTTACTTATGGAAGTTCAAGAGTAATTTTATTATTTCAATTTACCCTGAATTCGGTTGTGATGAAATCAGCTGAGGCAACCTATTATGCTTTTCCAACCATTACTTTTTTCACGGTCGTCTTCTGCAATTATGCGACATATCCACTCATGTATCTCATTCTCTCTACGTTCCATGATCTCCTGTAGTACTTCCTTTGCACAGGTCACAAATTTCATCTCTCCATTTCCTCCTGAAATTTGCTTTTATTTAGAGCAGGTTTATCCTTGCTGTCATTTATAGATAGAATTTTTAAAATTGGAAAGAAACCTTGATTGGGCTATTTGTTAGAATATGGTACTTGGGTAGAATACAAAACTGCTTCGTGTCAGTATAACTACCTACTAAAAAGGAAAACAAAGTGAATACTATAAGAGAAAGATCCTCGAAGCAGCAACAGACATAAATAAGTTATATCATCTCCTAAATGTTATAATGGGAAATGTAAGAGAAAGGAAGCGACCTGATGGATACAGTATTTTCTAGTATTCTTTGAATACAAAATTGAAAATATAACCAGGTCATATGTAAATACTCAACATCAGATTAATGATACACCAGGCACACGGACAAAATTGATAAGATTTAACAACATAACACAAGATGACATCACCAGAATTATCAAGAGAGCAAAGAAAACAAACTGCGCGATCGATCCTATGCCAATATCTGAAGTAATTGGAGACAGAAACTTTTCTAGTCTAGCCGAAATAATAATGAGAATAGTAAATGCAAGCATTGATGAATGAAAGTTTCCCAAATCTGAGAAAAGGGCTATAGTCACACCAGTTCTGAAAAATGCACTGGCCTACCAGGAATTAAGGTCATATAGACCTATTTCAAATCTATCCTATATTTCAAAAGTGTTTGAATACGTAATTCTTGAACAACTAGTCAGTCACTTAGAAGTAATAGAAGCTTTGCCTAACAACCAATCTGCTTACAGAAAACTATACTCTACAGAGACAGCCATCTGCTCTGTTGTAAATATGCTGGAAATGATGGATGAAAATAAATGTGACATTTTAATATCAATCGATCTTAGTGCTGCTTTTGATACAGTTGTGCATGAACTGGTACTAAATGATCTATGGTTCACTGGTATTGAAGATAAAGCTTTCAAATACCCGAAAGACTACTTGGTTGTTAGAAATTACTGTATACAAATAGGTAACTGTTATTCACCATATGAACCTTTAAACAGAGAGGGAGTGGACTTGGCCCAATTTTACTCTGCATCTGTACTATCTGTCGATCGAAAATACTACATAGGCATGATGTGAAGTTCAAAATATTTGCCGATGACACACAATTTTACTTCTCCATAAATGATATAGACGACACTATTGAAAACTCTAAACCGAATCCATGATAGTGTTAGAGAATGCATGACATTTAAACAACTAAAATTAAGTGAGAATTATGGTGGTGGGAAAGATAAACACTGAAAAACTTGGGTGATATTCAAATAAACATAAATAATGACTCAGTGCCGATATCTAGTAAAGTTCGTGATCTAGGTGTATTTCTTGACTGCAACTTGTCTCTCAATGCCCAAATAAATAATGTAATAAAAAACTGCTGGTTATAATCTAAGAAATAATGCTTTTATCAAAAAGTACCTGGATGAATGTTCTGTAAAGAAACCTGTGATAAACTGTGTGATTACCAGAATTGACTACTGTAACTCCATCTACTACAATCTACCAAAAGTAAAACTAAAAGAATTACAAAAACATAATAAACAGAGGAGCAAGACTGATAAAAGGTGTCCCACCTAGAGAAAGGATCGCTCCTATACTAATTGATCTACATTGGCCGCCGATTAAAGCCAGATTTTGATTTAAAATATGTACAATAACCCATCAATTTATCAGAACTGGTCGTCCAAAATATCTAAGAGAATTGCTACATATTGTGCAACCAACAAATCGTCCTGACAAGAGAACAGTTACAGATGATTTCAAACTATCAGAACCTAG
Source organism: Palaemon carinicauda (assembly GCF_036898095.1). NCBI lineage: Eukaryota > Metazoa > Arthropoda > Malacostraca > Decapoda > Palaemonidae > Palaemon > Palaemon carinicauda. The sequence goes on along the minus strand of NC_090741.1, from coordinate 34,150,357 downwards.
ATACATATTTACTGTAGGGTCTAGAGCCTTTAAATATACTGCCCCAAAACTATACAATAGGCTCCCACGAGGCATCCAAATAATTGAAGATATTAAGGCTTTCAAGAGGTAACTAAAGACCTTATTTTGTGAGTGTTTTGGCAGTGATGATCAAACAGTAAGCGAACAATACACATTGTGAAATGTTAAATGCTCCCGAATGAACATCATAAAACAACGGTGGAGGTCCTGTAGAAAGTAGGGTTCCTCTGCTATACAGGACCAGATAAGAAGCCCTTAACGTAAAGGATGGACTATAAAGTCTTTGAGACATCCAAAATCCTTGTAACTCTCTCTCTCTCTCTCTCTCTCTCTCTCTCTCTCTCTCTCTCTCTCTCTCTCTCTCTCTCTCTCTCACACACATTTATTCATCTATTCAAATATGGTAAGACGACTGAAATCATATTTACCTTTGTTTTGCTTTTTTAATTGAATGTAAATTACTGCTTAGAAAAATCTCCCTCGTATATTCATTTATTCTAATCAATTCTACCAGCAAATTCTTCAACAACCCATTGTTCTCTCTCTCTCTCTCTCTCTCTCTCTCTCTCTCTCTCTCTCTCTCTCTCTCTACGGATAGACTAGTCGGTGCTATTATAGTATTCTATCTACCGTCGAATTTCTACTTTAGTATGGTATCTACCACAAAGTATGTTATCTACAGTCAATATTAATCCTCCTGTTTGATATGGATTATCAAACATTACTTACCACCAGTATGTTATCCTCATTGGACTTTAATGATAGTCTAATAATATTTATTGGCAGGACAACATGGGTGCATAATTATAAGCAGTTTGTAGGTTAGGTTAGGTTAGGTTATCAAGTCGGTAATGATCCTCCTTATTAGAGGCAGATTAGCAAGTAGACCGTATCCTTAGGGACTGATGGTATTTATCATACTATAGTCAGAGAGGGGTAGTAGATAGCAAAATCGGCGGTAGATAGCATACTATAATAGCACCGACTAGTCTTTGAGACATCCAAAATCCTTGTAACTCTCTCTCTCTCTCTCTCTCTCTCTCTCTCTCTCTCTCTCTCTCTCTCTCTCTCTCTCTCTCTCTCTTGTGTACCAAAGCAGATTCCATTCATTCTTTTTTCATAAAATACAAGACAAGAGAATAGACGGAATGTTAATCAAATTCTTATTTTAGTTCTCCCAATTCTTCGTTCGTGATTAAGCAGTGACAACAACAGGTCATAAATGTGGACACAGAGCTGCTAGAAAATCAATTGAAAAAGGCAAAACCTCATGATACGAAGGTGAACTAAAGTAGAGAATATTAAAAGAACGTGTAACAAAAAGAAATGGACATGGGCAGTGCATATAATGAGAATGACAGATAATAGATGGACATTTAAGAGTCACAGATTGGGTCCCTAGAGATTATAAAAGAAGCATGGGAAGGAAAAGAAGACGATGGGTTGACGAACTTAGAACATTTGCGGACATAAACTGGCATAGAAAGACCATAAACAGACACAAAGTGAAAGGACATTCGTGAGGCCGTTGTTCTGTAGTGGACTAGTCACGGCTGGTGACACACACACACACACACACACACACACACATATATATATATATATATATATATATATATATATATATATATATATATATGTATGGATATATATATACACACACACACACACACACACACATATATATATATATATATATATATATATATATATATGAATAATAATTCCATTGAAAATATCATGTGCAAATTACATCATTACTGATTAATATTTAAAAGGAATTCTTCAGAATTACTCGAGAAATGTGGTTTTCCATGACGCATTTTGTGTGTGTTTCGAACGGTTCTGATTTCAATTCGTACCGGAAATGGATTGCTCTAAATCCCAAACCTGAAAAGAATTCCGTCAAAACTTTCTGTTATTTCAATGCGGCTTGCTATAAACCTCAATTGTCCTTTGCCCGAGTTCGATCACCAAGTGCGCTGCACGAGTTATTTGATAATGATAATAATAATAATAATAATAATAATAATAATAATAATAATAATAATAATCTTTATCTTCCTATCAAGTCTCAACTTTTCCTTCAAACTGCAGAGCCGAGAGTTGAAAGTCTTCAGAACTTTCTGACTCAAATTTATGACTCAAGTCACGTAGTTGTTTATTATTATTATTATTATTATTATTATTATTATTATTATTATTATTATTGTGATGATAATGATGAGTTACTAGGGCCTTTAGAAATGGGAGCAGAAGAGAATTTTTCGCAGGTCCTAAACGGCTTCGGAAGAAAACTTTCCAGGATCTCCAAATGGTTTGAGAAGAAATAGCCATAGACATAGCATGGAGTTCTGAATGACTATAGAACAAAATCTCTGAACGTCTTCGGCAGAAAACTTCTTGGATTTCCAAATGGCTTCAGAAGAAAGAACCATAGACTTACCATGGCGTTCTGAATGACTCCAGAAAAAAATCTCGGAACGATTTCGGAAGAAAACTTTCTCGGATTTCCAAAAAGCTTCAGAAGAAATACCCATTGACTTACCATGGCGTTCTGAATGACTCCAGAACAAAATCTCGGAACGACTTCGGAAGAAAACATTCCCGGATTTCCAGGAGGCTTCAAAAGAAATTACTGTAAACTTACCGTGGAGTTCTGAATGACTCCAGAACAGAATCTCCTCGGAGCAGTTCTGAACGGCTTGGCTCCGAACTCCAAATGACGTCTGAAGACCTCATCTCCATTTTTTCAAATGAAGCTTGCAACACCTCTCGTGATCTGTATGCAGCTATACAAATTTAGCAGTGAACTCGGAGGAAATCAACTGGAGGTTCTTCTTAACACCTTCATCTACATATGGCTTTGGTAGTTATCGCCGAAGTTGCTGAGCCTTAAAGGATCCTTTGCTTTGGCTTTTGCGACGATGTCCTATAATTGGAGACTATTGGAAAAAACTACGAAACTTTATATTGGTGCAAAGACAGATTGCAGGAAATTAGGACGGAGGCAGAATGATTCAACTGAGCGGCATTGGTAAATATACTTTGTTGCTCGTCGTTTCCTTTGACATGATGGCGTGTATGCAGAGAAGTCGACGGCATACTTGTCTCTAACCATCGCTCTGATGGGTCAAGACATGAATACCATCGATTTCTCTGAGGAATCTGACGAACTGAAGACACGGCAATGAAATCTCTCTCGAAATCTCGAAGGAACCTGACGAACTAAGGAAAAAACTAGAAATATAAAAGACAGAAGAGAACAACGACGAAAAGCCTTTAAACAAAAAGGTCAAATAGTTTCTAATGATAGAAGTAAGGCAGCTAAAAACTTTGGCCAAAGAGCTTTTAATGTTAAAGGTAAGGCACTTAAAATAGCGGTCAAAGAACCTCTAATGCTAGAAACATGGCACCCTGAAATAGAGGTCAAAGAATCTCTAATGATAGAAGTATATCGCCTCAAAATAAGAGGTCAAAGAACCACTAATACTAGAAGTATATCACCTCGAAATAAGAGGTCAAAGAACGTCTAATACTAGAAGTATGGAACCACAAAATAAGAGGTCAAAGAACCTCTAATAATGGAAGGCACCTTGAAATGAGAGATCAAAGAACCCCACAAGCTAGAAGTATGGCACATAGAAATTAGAGGTCAAGGAACATCTAATGCTATAAATATGGTACCTCAAAATAAGAGGTCAAAATACCTCTAATGCTAAAAGTGTGACACCTCGAAATAAAAAGCCAAAGAACCTCTAATGCTAGAAGTAAGGCACCTCAAAATAAGGGGCCAAAAAACCTCTAATGCTAGAAGCAAGGCACCTCAAAATAATAGGTTAAAGAACCTCTAATGCTACAAATATGACACCTAGAGATAAGAGGTCAAAGAACTTCTAATGTTAAAAGTATGGCACTTCGAAATAAAAGGGCAAAGAATCCCTAATGCCTGAAGTATGGTACCTCATAATAAGAGGTCAAAGAACCCCTAATACTAGAAGTAGGGCATATCGAAATAAGAGGTCAAAGAACCCTTAATGGAAGAAGTATGACACCTTGGAAGAAGAGGTCAAAAGAAAAAAGTCTAATGCTAGAAGTATATCACCTCGAAATAAGAGGTCAAGAAACCTCTAATGCTAGAAGTATGACACCTTTAAATAAGAGGTCAAATAACCTCTAATGCTAGAAGTAAGGCACCTCGAAATAAGAAGTCTAAGAACCTCCAATGCTAGAAATATGGCACCTCAAAATAAGAGGTCAAAGAACCCCTAATTCTAGAATTATGGCACATAGAAATAGAGGTCAAAGAACCCCCAATGCTAGAAGTATGGTACCTAAAAATAGAGGTAAAAAACCACTAATGCTAAAAGTATGGTACCTCGAAATAAGAGGACAAAGAACCTCTAATGCTAGAAGTACGACATTTCGAAATAAAGGTCAAAGAACCCATAATCCTAGAAGCATGGCACATAAAAATAGGGGTCAAAGAACCCAAAAGGTTAGAAGTATGGCACTTCAAAATAAGAGGTCAAAGAACCTTTAATGCTACAAGTTTGGCACCCCGAAATTAGAGGTCAAAGAACCTCTAATGCTAGAAGTATGGCACCTCTAAATAAGAGGTCAAAGAACCTCTTAATGCTAAAAGTATGGCACTTAGAAATAAGAATGCAAATAACCCCTAATGCTAGAATTATGACACCTATAAATTAGAGGTAAAAGAACCTTTAATCATAAAAGTTTGGGACCTCAAAATAAAAGGTAACATTGCTCGATCTCAGTACTGCTTTTGATACAGTTGGGGGTAAACTGCTACTAAATGGACTACAGTCCATCGGCGTTGAAGATCAAGCTTTCGAATCCCTAAAAGACTATTTAGTTGGTAGAAATTACTGTGTAAAAATTGGAAACTTATTCATCATATGAGCCCTTAAAAAGAGGGGTATCCCAGGGGAGTGTACTTGGCCCAATCTTATTCTGCATGTATACTATTGGTCTATCAAAAATACTATAAAGGCATGGTGTGGAGTTCAAACGTATGACTCACAATTTTACTTCTTCATAAATGATATAGATGACACTACTGAAATTCTAAACCGAATCCTTGATAATGTTAGAGAATGGATGATATTTAAATAATTAAAATTAAATGAGAAAAAAATGAATTCATGGTTCTGGGTAAGAGAAACAGCGTGAGAAACTTGGGTGATATTCAAATGGAAATCAATAATAACTCAGTCCCGATATCTAGTAAAGTTCGAGATCTAGGTGTATTTCTTGACTGTAACCTGTCTCTCAATGCCCAAATAAATAATGTAATAAAAACTGCTTGTTATCATTTAAGAAATATTGCGTTTATAAAGAAGTACCTGAACGAGAATTGTGATAAACCGTGTTATTACCTGGATTGCCTACTGCAACTCCATCTATTACAATTTACCAAAAGTGCAACTTAAGAAATTAAAAACATAATAAACAGAGGAGCAAGACTGATAAAAGGTGTCCCACTTAGAGAAAGAATCACCCCTATACTAATTGGTTTACACTGGCTGCCGATAAAAGCGAAAATCAAATTTAAAATATGTACAATAACCCACCAAGTTATCATAACCGGTAGTCCAAAATACCTAAGTGAATTACTACATATTGCGCATCCAACAAAGCCTGTCGACAGGAGAATAGTTACAGATGGCTTCAAACTATTGGAACTTAAATATATGTCGACTGTAGGCTCCAGAGCCTTTAAAGGCGTCGTGCGGTATTATCAGCAATCAGGTTTTATCATATGTCAAAATGTCGGGTTTGGTGAGTTATGCAAGACCCACCCATTGCCCACGGTCTCAGCAGCCACATGCACCAGCTGCAATTCTTTATAATTGGCACGCCGTAGCCAAATTTACTCAGCCAGCTGTGACGTCATACTAGGAACTTGGCGTGTGAGATGCATGGTGGCCTGCATGTTTACCTGTTTACCGGAGTTGTTTATGTATGTATGTATGTATGTGTATATATATATATATATATATATATATATATAGATATATATACATATATACATATATGTATATATATCTATATATATATATATATATATATATATATATATATATATATATATATATATATATATATATATATATATATATATATATATATATATATATATATATGTATATATATATATATATATATATATATATATATGTGTGTGTGTGTGTGTGTGTGTTGCGGACATTATAAGAAACTATCAAGCATCAGCTGGTCTGGAACTCCAGTCCAGAAGATCGTCAGACAGTGACGTTTCCAATAGGCCACCACAAACTCTGAAATTTACATACTGCTTGTTTCCCATGTTCATAAAATTGCAATTTCATATTTTCACCAAAAAAAGAAAACAAGCTTAAAAGGAAAACAAGCTATTTCCATGAAGTGTAAGCTTCTCTCTAAGTCAGCGTTTCTCAACCTTTGATATCCCATGGCCCCCCTCACCGAGTGGCTAACACTCGTGGCCCCGTGCCCTTCAATAAAAAAAAAATGCAGATTTTGTTTTATGTTGTTTATTCAGTCACTAAAATTATAAATCAAAGTAAAAATTTTTGCTGAACAATATAATCAATGAGACACTTGCTGTTGGGCTCGTGTGACGTGGCCTCTTATGTCCGGCTCCGTCTTGGACAAAGCAAGGCGAACATCGTTCCCAACATCAAGACGGTTTCTGGACTTCATTTTAATGGTCGCCAGGTCAGAAAATCCAGATTCGCAAAGGTATATTGTGGCGAATTGAACGTGCATTTCGGATGCCTTCTTGCTGAGTAGTGGATATGCATCCTGAACAGACAACCAGAAGCTGGAGAGGTCTTCTCTGTTACTGAAGGCCAGCTTCATTGCTTTTGAGACCTTCAACTCTGCGAGCTCCTCTGCTTCGTCTTCAGTAGGTTCAATTTCGGTGTTGAATGGGTCTCTGTGCCATGGAACATCCAATGGAGCATCGTCGAAATAAGATTTGAACTCAGCGGAGAGAATGTCGAGATGTCCAATGATGCAATCTTTGATGCCGATGGGAAGTTCAATCCTCTGCGTCTGCAGATGCTCGTCCAAGAAAGGAAACGAGGCTGTGGATCCGGCCTCGATTCGTGCCTGCCAGACTCCCATTCGAGCAGACAGTCCGGCAAGCTTGTCTTGAACGTCACTGACTGTCACATCATGGCCTTGCAAAGACTGGTTCATTTCGTTGAGTCGGCCGAATATATCGGCCAGGTAGGCGAGCATCATGACGAACTCTTCATTGTCGAAGTGGACATGGAGGTTATTTTCGTTCTCTCGCAGGAAAATTTCTGTCTCCAACCGGAGTTCATACAACCGAGAGAGGCTTTTCCCCCTCGATAGCCAACGAACTTTGGTGTAAAACAGAAGTCCCACATTTTGCGCTCCCATTTCGTTGGCCAGAAGTTGGAAGAGCCGATGATTTTTGGCCTTCGCACGAATGAAGTTGATCACTTTGACCGCAACGTCCATGACTTGCTGTGGTGCACTCGTGGTGCACTGAGGCCTGCATGGGTGGTGTAGGTATCAACCCTACACCACCCATGCAGGCCTCAACCCATGCCCGTCAAGGCCACTACGGTCATATGACAATATAAATGTAAAGTGTACATGTATAATTAGTGTAAAAATATTTTATCTCAAAAACTTAGCGAAATATACGAAAAACCAATATACCATGAGAACACGCACTTTTCTTTCCTCTGTCCAGTCCAGTGGGATACTGGCGCCAAGGAGCGTGCCAGCACCACGGGAGTGATAGCGCATGCGCACAACAGACAGTGTGAGATTTCTGCGTTGGCCTAGCGGACCCAAGCATCCACCAATCTTAAGGAACCCATGATGCAAGTAATATCAAATCTCAATTAACAAAACGTAATCTCTCCTTCACTTAGAGTCTAAGTGAAGGAAAGATTACGGGGTTCCTTAAGATTGGTTATTCAAACTTACAGTATTTCGTGATTAATACCTTATCTTCGATGAGACTCGTGACTTAGGGAGCTTTGGTCTTAATGGATCAAGTAATGAATCATAATAATCCAATTATATTTTTGTAGTTTGATTAGTTCAAAGGTATGTTAGGGGGAAGAGTAGCACAATGATTAGCGTATTGATCTGAAAATTGTCTCGAAAATATTACTGTTCCTGACCTTGAAAAACAGTTCTGCAATAGGTTCATCTTTGAAACTCGGGAATTTACAGGATTATCCAGGATAAAAAAAAGAAAGATAGTAAAAAAATTGCCTTATTACTCTCTTCCAATGTTGTATGTAAGATTTATTGGAATATTTCTTATTCAAGTTTTCATTTTTACATGTACACATGTATTCAAGAAAATAAAAGAAAAGTAATACAAAAGTGGCATAATTACTCCCTTGCCACTGAGCTACGAAGGTACATACTCGATAGAGTGTTCCTACCCTAATTGAGTCTCTCTTTGATGGATTCCATAGTTTGTTTGTTTTTCTCAAAAATTGTGATGCAGCGGTGGGGGAGGATTTTTAAAGTGGGGTCAGGTTCAGAACATATAACTTTTTAACAAAACTTCCAAAAAAAGTGCAATATTTCAATTATTAAGAGGCTACGACCAAAAAACTGATTTTAATAAAATACGAATAAAAGATGTTATAACCACTTTACATAAGGCAGGGCAGGATATTTCTTATTGAAATTTTCATTTCAACATGTACACATAATCTTTTAATTTTCCTTATGTGGGCTACTATATATTAAGTCTTCTTCTTATATCCAGCATTCTTTATTTTCTCTTTAATACCTCCAATCAGTCTCCTCCCTATCACCAATCACTGCAATATAATCTGCAAATCCACAATTTCACACGTTTAATACAGGCTTCGCGAACCTTCAAGACACAAGAAGGATTGGGTGGAATCCAAGGTCCATGAGAGCTATTCCAAGAGATATTCCATTCACTTTAAACATGATGAGCCCTTGGGTGGAAGAGGACAATGACTCACTCCATTGAATAAGGTATATGGGGTTATTGAAACTATGTGCTGCTAATCATTTCCCTTTAGATATTTTCAGATCTGTTTCTAAACTGACTGGGGTCCTCTTAAGCTGTCAGAACTGTTTCTAAGCTGACTGAGGTCTTCTTAAGCTAACAGACCTGCTTCTAAGCTGACTGATGTCTTCTTAAGCTGTCAGAACTGTTTCTAAGCTGACTGAGGTCTTCTTATGCTAACAGAACTGCTTCTAAGCTGACTGATGTCTTCTTAAGCTGTCAGAACTGTTTCTACGCTGATTGAGGTCTTCT
>NC_090741.1:34108520-34136020 GCF_036898095.1 Palaemon carinicauda | reverse complement strand
GATACATTTATTTTCTATTTCAAAAGACAGGAACTATATCAATATCAATTTCAATAAACAGAGGACTTTCTTAGATTGGCCATTGATAAACAAATAATAAAATAGAATTAACCAGATAAAAATTCCCTAATATTCTTATTTCAATTATTATTTTGGTATACCTTACCTGAATTAAAGTGTCTAAAAGCAAATAAGGGATGAAGAATGTATAAACAGTTCAGTTTATGACTATGACACAACCCAGTGTTTGAGACAATAGGTTATATGGATACTGTTTAGCACAGAAGGCTGAATCTATCTAGAAAAAGCAGGAGAGAAAGGAATACTTATGCGTTTATCTCCCCTGTATCATAAGGAGGAAGTCTCTGGAGATATATATATATATATATATATATATATATATCGGCCACGCTCAAAACTTTGTCTCACCCAGGCCCTCAGGTTGAGGGAAAGAGGGAGTAGTCATAACCTGGTCAGAGGGGGTACCCAAGGAGTTTCAACCTTCGTCATATCTTAGCTGGCACTATCAAAACACTTACTTTTTTACTATATTTGGCGTGATCATGTGTGACTTCCAACCCCAACCCTCGCTCGCTTTTCCAAGAAGTCAAGAAATTCCACCCCACACCCCGCCCCCAGATTCGACTCCTGTGTAAGCCGCTGTTAGAAAAACTATGAGCGAAGGAGAGAAATGAAAATAGAGAAGGCGACTTGGCAAGCAATCAGAAAAGACTATATTTGTCCAACAAATTGAAGAGCAAAGCGAAAAAGGCGGCTGTACAAAGACCCCAAGGAGGAGACGCAGGGGAAAAAGGCAACTGGGTAAACATGGGTAACAGACGGCAAACGTTTTGGTGATAAGGTAAGAGAGAGAGAGAGAGAGAGAGAGAGAGAGAGAGAGAGAGATGAATCCTATAAAAAGCGAGACAATGATAGACATTATAAAATGGTGTCATGTATAATGGAGATAGATTTATTCAGACGATTACAGACAGGGGAAAACTGCCAATGGACATCGTACAATTCTGTCAAAACTCTCATTCTCCTGAAGATCGAACTGCATTTGAACGAAGCAAGAAGAAGATGAAGAAGACGAAGAAGAAGAAGCGAGCCGAGGTTGATGTCATAAAACTAGATATATTTGTGAAAAGACAGTTAAGATAAGTTTCACGATCGCTGTTGTGTTTGTCTCACATTTGACGATCCATAACCCAAGGCGAGCGTTTTCCGGCCATTTCTGTTTGTTCCTGAACGAGTCATGACTATTGATGATGTATTCTGCAAAGGCCTAGATAGAATCTTCTTCTATTAGCCTGCTTTTTCCCTTTTGTATGGGGTAAGCACAGTTGCCTTCTTTTGAAGAACTTTGCATTGGTTTTGAGATAGACCGTAATCCTGATGGGCTGCCGTGAGTGACAGCACTTTAACCCTAGTAGCGTATTTTCATGTGTTGTACCACTCACCAGCGTCCTTCCTCCCAGCAACCAGGAGTCCTGGCGGGGTTAGGTCGATAGTTCGAGACGTGGGAGGTGTCTCTCAGGGTTTTCAGTGTTGGAATGGCTTTGTTTATGTGTGTATTAGTTTGTAACACCCATTTACTTTTCAAGCAAACCTTGTACCAACCGTGTTTCACACAATTGTACATAATTCCTTTTGTATATATTATGCTTGTATCTTCGCTCTTCCCTCGCACTAAAACGTACATGAAATTTCATGTCTGGTTTTTCCTCTGTGATATTGTCTGTCTTGTGAACTTGTTATGTCCTGTTGCCTTGAGGTTTTGTATATAAGGAGAGTGTTCCACAATAATATAACTCAGTCGTTTCCAATCTGCCTTTGAGTTCACACCCTTACTCGGCGCCGTCACATTGGTGACCCCGGAAGTCGACTCGCTCCCACTGCCTTCCACCCCCACCTCCCTCGCCCCTCCATAGATGGTACTATGACGGAGACTACATCAGTGGGCGCCGCGGCCGCCCAATTGAAACTTTCACCGTTCGCCACCGGAGAGGCGTTTGCTTGGTTTCAACGCGCTGAAGTCCACTTTCGTATCAGGGCGTGACTCGCTCAACCACCAAAGCAGATTATGTTCTCGCGGCGATACCCGAGGACACCTTCCCAGAAATATCCGACTGGCTTTGTGAACAAGGAGACACCCCAATAGCGTATGACGCCCTCAAATCATACCTTCTGCAGCAGTACTCGCCGTCGCCAGCCGCCCGTATAGCAAAGCTTTTTCAGCTCTCGCAACTACCGTTGGGGGACCAAAGGGCTTCGCTTGCACTCAGGGAAATGACCAGTATCGCTCGCCTTCAACCTGCCGCAGACGGCTCTCCTCGTGAGGTGAACCTACTCCGTGCCCTTTGGATACGCCGTTTACCTGAACCTGTACGCGCTGCCATACCCGATGTCGATGGTTTACCCATAAAGGACTTGATGACCAAAGCCGACGCCCTTACGGACAGCCACTTCAAGACATCCATCAACGCCTCCACCCCTGACGACGAGGATGCCTATTCAACGTCAACCGAAGCTGACATGAATGCCGTAGGACATACACGCCTACCCCGTGACGTGCCGAAGCGGCGACACAGCCGCCCACCACCCACCAATCACTCGCGCCCCAACGAACGACTTCTACAGCCACTTACTACCTCCCATCCGCCGCAGTTTTGCTACTACCACTTCAGATTCAGGGCAACCGCGAAGAAATGGGCCAAAGATTGTCAGTGGCCAAAAAACGTGTAAGCAGGCCATCGCTTGTGGCGGTGGCCTCCCATGTTTCTAATCTGTTCTTTTTACAGGATGCAGGAACGGGCGTGCGTTTTTTGGTAGACACGGGTGCTTGTCGTTCTCTTTTGCCAAGGAAACTCTTCAAGGCACAACGTAGTCTGTCTACATCTGCCGACGTCCGCTTGGTAGCTGCCAACGGATCTGCGATACCCACCTACGGTTACGAGAACCTCACATTATCATTCGGAAACGGTAAATTCAATTGAAAGTTTCTCGTTGCTGACGTCACAATGCCAATCCTCGGTGCGGATTTCCTCTCTCATTTCCACCTTCTGGTCGATGTCGCCCACCGACGATTGGTCAACGCAGACTCGTACCTGTCGACACCTCTTCAACCCGCCCCCTCTAACCTCGCTCTCCACATCAGCGCACCCACGGATGCCTACGCCCACCTCCTCACGTCGTACCCGGAATATTCCGTCCAGAACTTCGCCAAACGCCCACGGTTCCTGCCAAGCACGGTATTTATCACCATATCAAGACAACGGCGGGACCCCCAGTCTTCGCAAAATTCAGACGTCTGGCACCGGAACGATTGGCAGCCGCCAAACAGACGTTCGCCGAAATGGAAAAAATGGGCCTTTGCCAAAAGGCCTCCAGCCCATGGTCGTCACCCTTACACATCGTTCTGAAGAAAGATGGCTCCCTCCGTCCATGCGGGGATTACAGGCACCTGAACATGCAAACAGAACCGGATCACTACCCCCTCCCAAACATTGCCGATGTAACCTCCTACCTGCACAAAGCGAAGGTTTTCTCTACGCTCGACCTCTTGAAGGGGTATTATCAGGTGCCTATGAACCCAGAAGACATCCCCAAGACCGCCATCACCACTCCGTTTGGCACACACACCTTCAATTACTCCTGTTTTGGCCTTTGTCATGCTGGGGCAACGTTTCAACGTCTCATGGATGGCATCTTAGGGGACCTCCCTTTCTGTGTATGTTATGTGGATGACATACTTGTGTTCTCCTCCTCAAAAGAGGAACACCTCCGTCACGTGCGCATCGTGCTCGACCGCCTGCAACAAAACGGCCTTGTAGTCCGGTACGACAAGTGTACCTTTGGCGCCAACGAAGTGTCGTTCTTAGGGCACCGTATCACTCCTGAAGGAGTCCATCCCCTCCCTGAGAAGGTAGCAGCCGTTCAGAATTTCCCCGAGCCCTCGACCGTCAAAGCTCTGCAGGATTTCTTGGGCATGATCAACTATTATCACCGTTTTCTGCCAGCCATTGCCGCCACTCTTGCTCCCCTCTACACCTCCCTCAAGGGCAAGCCAAAGGATCTGAAGTGGGGTCCCCTTCAAGAAGCAGCCTTCTGCAATGCAAAGAAGGCCCTATCAACTGCTGCGGCTCTCACTTTTCCTATCCCACACGCCCCTCTCCTTCTCTCCACCGATGCCAGCGACGTCGCTATTGGTGCAGTACTCGAGCAGGTGGAGAAAGGCTCGCCCCGCCCATTGGCATTCTTCATTAGAAAACTGTCCAAGGCAGAATCGGGTTATTCTACCTTCGATCGAGAATTGCTGGCGGTGCACTTGGCTGTCCGTCACTTTCGCCATTTCTTAGAAGGTAAGCCCTTTGTCATTCGCACAGACCACATGCCTCTGGTGCACGCCTTCACTCGACAGTCTGACGCCTGGTCCGCCCGTCAACGCCGACATCTCTCCGCCGTGGCTGAATACAATTGCACCCTCCAATACGTCCCTGGGAAAATGAATCCCGTTGCCGATGCCCTGTCAAGAAACACGTTGGCTGCCGTTCAACTGGGATTGGATTACAACGCCCTGGCTGAAGCCCAACGATAGGATCCAGAGTATCAAGCTTGTAGGACATCCTGCACGTCCCTCCGTTGGGAGGATTTTCCCCTCGAAGACTCCAACACCACCCTCCTCTGTGACGTCAGTACTGGTAGACCGCGACCTTGGATTCCTGCTCCCATGCGCCGACAGGTGTTTGATCTCATCCACGGCCTTTCACATCCCTCGTGCCGTTCTACTGCACAGCTGCTGAAGGCAAAGTTCATTTGGCACGGCATTTCTAAGGATGCTAAGGATTGGGTCCACGCCTGTACTTCTTGCCAAACTTCCAAAGTACATCGACACACGGATTCAGGAGTGGGCACCTTTCCTCAACCTCAGCGTCGTTTCGCACACATTCATGTCGACGTTGTAGGCCCCCTACCCACATCACATGGACATCGTTACCTGTTTACCGTCATCGACCGCTCCACTCGTTGGCCTGAAGCCATTCCCATGGAAACTGCAACGTCCGCCTCATGTACATCTGCCTTACTCTCTGGATGGATTTCAAGATTCGGTATCCCTGAGCATATTACTTCTGACAGGGGAACCACTTTCACCTCTCAATTATGGACGTCATTAGCGAATCTCCTGGGCATCACCCTACATCAGACAACGGCCTACAACCCCGCTGCCAATGGAATGGTTGAACGTTTTCATCGTACCCTCAAAGCAGCTTTGATGTCCCGCTGCAAGGATTGCAACTGGTTTACTCAGCTTCCCTGGGTCCTCCTTGGACTAAGGACCACTCCTAAAGACGCCCTCGACGTCTCGGCAGCCGAAATGGTGTGGCGACCCGTTGGTCGTCCCTGCCGAATTTTTTCCTTCTGCAACCTCCTCCGACGATCTCCAGCGCATACGTCACGTCGTGGGAAAATTTACTCTGTGCCGCCAGACTTACAAGCCCCCAGCGAAGCATCACATATCAACGGACTTGCACTCTGCAACGCACGTCTTCCTGCGCAACGACACCAGCAAGCCACCACTAACGCCCCCTTACACGTGCCCTTTCCTTGTGATCCGACGCAGTCCGAAAGCATTCCTCCTAAACATTCGGGGCAAAGAAGACTGGGTCTCCATTGATCGTCTAAAACCTGCTTATATTCTGCCAGATGACCCGCCTACAGTTCGCCTCTCTAGATCAGGGCGCTCTATTTAACATGTACAGTATGTCATTTTTAGGGGGGGAGCCATGTACCAACCGTGTTTCACACAATTGTACATAATTCCTTTTGTATATATTATGCTTGTATCTTCGCTCTTCCCTCGCACTAAAACGTACATGAAATTTCATGTCTGGTTTTTCCTCTATGATATTGTCTGTCTTGTGAACTTGTTATGTCCTGTTGCCTTGAGGTTTTGTATATAAGGAGAGTGTTCCACAATAATGTAACTCAGTCGTTTCCAATCTGCCTTTGAGTTCACACCCTTACTCGGCGCCGTCACAACCTATTCGTCGATTACACACACAATCCTGAAGTGTGGATGGTATTATGAATTTTACAGTTTATTATGATATTATCAATCAAATTGATGAAAATAATGATGATTAAGGCGTTTTTTTCCATCCATGTCTAACTGACAAAACATAGTATGTCGATGGTGGTGGGTTATTTTTTTGGCATTAACTCATTTGGAGTTCATAATAATAAAAAAAAGTATTTTCCCAGAGGGAAAGTATGAACAATAAAGTAGCTACAAGTACAGTTCTATTGCAAGTATGACAAGTTATAATATCTAGAGTCACCCTCTAATAGCATCCTATATACACTATGAATACCTCAATATTTTTGGTAGTTTATATATTCGCTCGGCCGGGGGGGGGGGGGGTGTAGTAACCCCGCGATACATCTGCAGGTAAAATTCTCCGGTATATCACATCCCAAGTAGAAGGCTGCCTAGAGGAACTTTCATCAGGACGACTTGGCTCGAGCCCCAAATTATTTTTATTATCATTATTACAAGCTAAGCTACAACTCTAGTTAGGAAAGCAGGATGCTATAAGCCCAGGGGCTCCAACAGGGAAAGATAGATCGAGGAAATAAATAAACAACAAGAGAAGTAATAGGCAATTAAGATAAACTATTTCAAGAATATCTCTGGGTATGGCTAGAGGAGCCACATTTTGCACCTTTCACTTTCACCTCATACTCTGATGTAAACATAGCAAATCTTTAAGGTATTTCTCGTGATTTACAGATATCTCATCGTATGCTAGCAGAACTAATCTCTCTGGGGGAGTGCGAAAAGCATGCCCAAACCATTTCCAAACCATCAAGTCCACCAAATGTTCAGCTAAGCTCCACATGACACTAGAAGAGTTGGAAGACCCAGACCTACATGGCTAAGGAATGGAGCGTGAAGTAGGAGATGGTGAATGGAGAAGTATTGAAATAAAAGGTCAAGTTAGAGATGACTGGCAAAATCTAACCCAGGCCCTTTGCCAGTCATCTCTTTCTTGAGCTTTTAATTCAATAATTCTCCATTCACCATCTCCTACTTTGCGCATAAGAGGAGATGATGATGATGATGATGATGCTAGCAGATCATTCAGGTAACCTGCGGTCATTTATTATTATCATTATTATTATTAATACTAGCTAAGATACAACCCAAGTTGGAAAAGCATGATGCTATAAGCTCAAGGGCTCCAACCAGAGCAGTTAAGCTACTTATATCAGAAGTATGTATCAAACATAAACTGAAATGTTAATAAACATTTTTATTTGGGGTTAAGCAATTTGATAGCCTTGTTTAAGAGCAATTAACAAGTACCAAGGCCTGGTCCAAATGGCCAAAAGTGTGAAAAAATATCCCAACTGGCATGTCCCTTAACTTGTGGAGTGACAAAGTTAAGAACAAATTGGTAGTTCTCGTGTCCTCCTTTACCAATCTTACAAAGGAGTTAAGCATTGTGTACATTTTTAGACAATTTATGGTTTCACTTAGGAAGATATTGAGTAATTTTCAATGGTTTTCTGGACTGGGAACACAGTAAGGACATCAATATCTCCTGGAAGCATATTATTTTATACTACCATCTATAAAACTCTCCAAGTCTTAATAAGATATCTTTCATTTACAATAAAGAGCATGTGAGTGTGTGTGTGTGTGTGTGTGTGTGTGTGTGTGTGTGTGCATATCTATCTAAATATCTAGTTGTCCTTTAGACGGGTTGCGTAAACTCGTCAAGCACAAACCTCTCTAAGTGTTAATGAAAAATGGGCTTGTCATGAAGATAAACCTTCAGCGTTGGGTCGAAAGACAGTTGGTAGGATCAAAGTAGGATATAGTTCAAAGTCCAAGGATTCCTTAGAGCTCAAGGATAAGATAACAGTACTAGGGTTGAAGTATGACTTTAGGGACTTGAAGGATCACTTCATACTTTGGGTGCTTAGAGGGACCCCGATCTCTGGGTGTTGCCAACGGGAATAAGTTTTACAGTCATTCAAAAGAGAAAAATTATCATGATCATCATCATTAGCCGTTTCTAGTCCACTGGAGATTAAAGGCCTCAGACATGTCCTTCCACTCCCATCTGTTTATGGCCTTTCTATGCCTGTCCACACACGCAAACTTTTTTTAGCTCGTCAATACACCATCTTCTCTTTCTTCCCCTGCTATTTTGCAGTCTCTATGGATCCATTTTGTTATTCTTAATACTCCTCTATTATTTATCCTTCGCATTACATGTCATGTTTTTATCTATTTTTCTTTAAAAAAAACATTAAGATTAATCCTGCTAAACATCTACAATTTCTGGAGGCAAATTAGCATGATGGATACTTACTAATGAGGTCCAGAGAATAATAATCATCATATGAATAAAAACAGAAAAACTAAAGCCGAGGGATCGTAAATACTAAAAATATCTAATTAGATAACCAAGGGAGCTTTATTCTACCAGAAAATCCAAAGAGTACAATCATAATCTTCTGCTTCCGCAGGTTGCATGCGCAAAACTTTTGTTCTTTTATACTCCATTTCCTCCGATTTAGTCTAACTGACATTTTTCTTCGTACACACTGCATAAAAATTTCTAGAAATATAAAAGGACAATGGCGTCGTAAAGTATATCCCATTTTCAAAGCAGGGGGAAAGTGAGAAAATAAACGCAAAAACTGGACCTTTTATTGGAGAAAATAGAAAGAAAAAGCTTACGCACGAGAAGGGGAAACTAAAAAAATTGAAAAACGGGGAAAATATTGCAACCGAAACAGATGGGCGAGTACCTCGAGAAAGACCACCTGTTGTCCGCCAGAAGGGAATAACACCTCGGGAAGAGAGAGAGAGAGAGAGAGAGAGAGAGAGAGAGAGAGAGAGAGAGAGAGAGAGAGAGAGAGAGAGGTGGGGGGAATTTGGACGATAAACCATCGCTTCAGATTTATATATCCAGTGCCTTTGGCAACCACAGCTAATGTTAGAGAGAGAGAGAGAGAGAGAGAGAGAGAGAGAGAGAGAGAGAGAGAGAGAGAGAGAGAGAGAGAGAGATGAATATATAGAATTAAGAAAGAAACACTCCAAAACTTTGAAAAAAGTGGTCAGCTGCGACAAAAGCTACTATACTATACTTAATATGTAATGATCAAATTACCTTTACGATTCATCAGTAAAAATAGTCCACGTGGATGGAATATGACGAGTAACAACATAAGTAAGGCATTAATGGTGGGATTCAACTTTCTAATTATTGAGAATTGTTATATAGATGCATTTTATTGTACAATAAGCAAGTTCATCCATCATTTTCTCTTAAAGATGCAAATCCCTTAATAATTCTCATGTGTCATAACAGGCTCTCCTATTATTTGGTTGGGAATACATGTAATCATGATCATGATCATCATGATCATCATCTCCTCCTACGCTTACTGACGCAAAGGGCCTCAGGGGATTCATTGGTTAGATTCATCAAAGGATAGCCAGTTCCTTGTGATGCACAGTACCTATCTAACTAAGGCAAGTGACCCCTGCCGGTCCATACTAATTCTAGTAAGATCAACCGCCAGGTATCAGGAGTAAAATCCAATGAGACAATTTGTCTATAGCCTTAAACCCAATCCGTCACCTGCTGCCCGTGATTTCCTCCACACTCAAAGCTCTGATTACTCCACCAGGTTGCTCATCCGCTTATATGAGTATAACCATTGGCAAACATGGATGGGTAAGATATAATATACATGTGATATGGTAAAGAGTAATGTGTTCCCTGTACAAGTGGCTTCCTTTTATCTCTTAAGCTATTTGTGTCTTGCAGTTTTAGTATTTATCTAATAAAACTTTGGTTAGTTTTTGTCAAATCTAAACTTAGTGTTGATAGACCTGGAAATTCGACCAGACTCTCATGAATGATAATGATTAGTATTGAATATAAGAAACTTGCCAGCATTAGCAGTAAATGAATAAGAGAAGTCTGAGGCATTCTACACTTTTAGTGACAGCTGATCTGTAAGAAGGGAGCTTCAGTGGTTCTTTGAATAAATTCAGTCAACCTGACGAACCATTAGACTGTCGTTCATTTTCTATGGTTCCAGAAAAAAAAAATATTTTCTCTAGAAATTTTATTAAATTAATCTAAGTAAAAGATTTAGTATATCGCACATTGGTTCCTAAAGAGTTAATCCACCATAATAAAGTTTTGGCATGGTAATAAAAATTTACGTAGATTAGTAACTAAATTAAGATAAGTAACATTTTTGTGTCTCTGCTCATATAATTCAAAGACATAAAACGGGTTCGAGTCCCTCATATTTAGTCTATATGTAGAGCAAAGTATTTGTCTATTTTTCTAGAACTTCTTCAGCAAAATCAAGTGAAGAGGATTTTAATTTTCATTTAGTTGAAAAGACAATCAACTTTGCTTCTGAGGATATCTAGTCTTTCTTCCACTATTGGTACACGAATTTAACACAGATATCAATACTAAAGAGATATTTGAGGATAAACATGCTGTATTAGGAATCCTTATAAGGTTTCAAATGACATTGTACTAAATTTTACTTAAAGAGTTGTGACCCCAATGTAATGACCAATTTCTAAAGAGGTTCTTTTTACCCTTTGCCACTTTTCTTAGCTTTTTTCATAAAAGGACTTTTCATCCCATAAGCTGTGGTCAAGTAAAGGACCTCCAGGTCTGTTCTCTGAGACTGTGTGTACAATAATCAGAAAAATAGACATAAAAGTGATACTATTTGTTTCATTTACTAGTCTTCTCATTCACTAACAGATAATTAGAAAAGATAGAGGACCCAGTCCTTGATTTCATAAAACATAAGCTAAGATATAAATTTCCTGGGAGCAGAAGGAGAATGCAGAGTGCTGTCTCCAAATAAGGTTTCATTAATTGACAAAGGTCTCTCAGTTAGAGTATATTTGGTGCCTGCATTTAGATTTTCTGATTGACTTTTACCAGATACCACAAAGCTGATTTTATGCGCAGGCCCGTAAATATTCACAAGAGAACCTGGTTTCAAATCAACTGGTCCACTCAAGTTAAGCCCTTCACTTGGAATCATGAGAAGTGAAGATCCATTTCCAAATGATAAGGCGTTTGGACGACAATGAAGAACTGTTGTATTAACAAGATAAACACTTGTTTTCGAATTCATTTCTAATTTAATTAGATTTTGGATAACAGTCCTTGAAGTATAAAGTTTGATTGGTGACTGCTTCGCTTATATTGACGATCCCAAACACTGAAAAATTGGACACTATATATCCTCTCAGACGGGGCAGCGTTAGATGACTGATGTACGATGACGTCACTGATATCCCACGAGTATTCAAGGGAAGTTTTTCAACTGAGGAGTTGTAAATGATAACATTCATATTCGAGCAATCCTTCAAGGGGTGGACCGGATCGCTCAGACTGCCGGGCTCCTTGAGTGTCACACGACGAACGTTGACGAACGATAAATTCACGCAGATATCAACTCTCACCTCGACTCTCATAGCTGAACGGATGATAACCCTGTCGAGTGATCTTCCAGAGGTCAGCCCCACCTGCACTATCTGGTGATTAAAAACAATTCTGTAAAATCACAAGATACCGTAGATAGCTTAACATTTTTAATGTTTTTTTTTTTGGAGTAACAGCTGACAAAGTTGCACTACCCAATAAACATCACAATCTAGTATTGATACTGATGATAAGACGGGAATGATCATTATAAGATTGGGGCTCATTGCTGGGACATGAATGCAGGCTAAAGGCTGGATTTGAAGAGTTAGTACTATCACAGGATATCAGAGACATCTTGCAAAGAACTCTACCTAAGAGGACTAAAGGCACAGTCCAGGGTTCAGAGAGGCTGATCTCAGGGTGGGGTAGGGTGGCATGTTTACGTATGGAAACACCAATTGGCTATCGTTGTTACACAGAAGTTACACATAGATAATAAAGGGATATAAACACACAAATGGTTATGTGTATATATAAGTATGCATGTATGCATACTGTATATATATGCAACAACCACAATTGCAGCTGTTTCTACTCCACTGCAGGAGAAAGGCCTCAGACATGTCAATTCATGTCTGGGGTTTGGCCAGTTTTCATTCCCACGATGGCCAACAGTATGGGTGGCCCTGACTAGTACAGCTTTGTTGAACATGGCGGTGCACAAACCCTTTTACCTCATTAAGGTATCCCCACTCAGAAAGGGATATATATATATATATATATATATATCTATATATATATATATATATATATATAGGATAAGAGTTGAACCAGAATCCCTTTACCTCGGGGGAAGATTTATTGGCGATGAGGATTAGATCCTTTTCTTCGTAGCTTTTGAAACAAAAGTCATTTCAAAAGTCAACGAAAAGAAACACAATGGGACTTCTGGGGAACTTAGAAAGCTATTGCTGCAAATAAAGATGGTCCTCAGTGGTGTCTTCAAGTGAAATGAAATAGTTCTGATAACCAGAAGATATTATGAAGTAAATGAAGGATTTATTGTAGATCACAAAGCTGGTGAATTTATTTTGTTTTATAGAACTTCTCTAAAATCTGAGGAAGAAAGAATCTTCTCTCTCTCTCTCTCTCTCTCTCTCTCTCTCTCTCTATATATATATATATATATATATATACTGTATATACATATATATATATATATATGTATATATATATATATATATATATAGAGTAACTAATGGAGAAATACTACAAAGGTATGTTAACCTTTGAAACTGTGCGGACATTACGTCCACATTATTTTCTAAGCTTGAAAGATATTCTATTTGTTCCTATCCTCACTGGGCTATTTTCCCTGATGGAGCCATTAGTCTTTTAGTAACCTGCATTTTTAACTAGGGTTGTAGCTTAGCAAGGAATAATAATAATAATAATAATAATAATCTAACTAGAAAAGCACTCAGAGTGCAGACCTCCGTCACGGCAGCTTATTTCAAGAAACCACATTGCCTTTCCTAGAATCAATTTAGATCATAGGCGTCTTCGAGATCTGTGTGACAACCATGTGTGAACTTGAGGTTAAGGTTAAGGTTAATTCGGTCGTCCTTTTGCTCGACCTTGACACTGAACTTTTATCATAACAATTAATCCCTGAAAGTTTTACTATTCTTTGAGTAGAATTATGGCCAGGAAGTTGTTCACAAACAAACAAACGGACAAACAGGGGCGAAAACATTCTCTCCTCCCAACTTCGTTGAAGGAGGTAATAATAAGACTAAGAGTAGAAGGTTATACAAGTAATGGAACGTTTAGCAAAGTCTTGATATCAATAGAATAAATAATCATAAGTGAATACTCACATCATCATAGTTCTTGAAGTCGCAATCAAGATGGCTGCCAGTAAGCCTACAGAAAGGAGAACCTTCCGTGACCTGAGCAGCTGCGATTGCCTTTGCTGACATCAGCAAAATGAGGAAGGGACTCCAAATGATTGACATGACGGACCACCTGTAAAAAAAAGATAATTTTATTTTTTTCTTTCAATGCATCGATGGAGATGAACGGACAACAATAGTGATATTTCTATTCAAAAAAATTGGAGGGTTGACGTTTGTCTGATCCAAATGGAGATATTGATTTGCCTATTAAAAGAAGATATGGAAATGAGGATGTGGTGGGTTTTGGTGATACCTTTTGCGTTATATTTTCCCTAGGTATTATATTACACCCACACACACAAACAAACATACAAACACTATATATATACATATATATATATATATATATATATATATATATATATATATATGTGTGAATAGCATAGAGAAGATTGAACCAATCAACTAACCATGACTTATGGACATATATCTCAAACCTGTTTTCTAATCTTCCCATCCTTATTTCCTCATCTTCCAATGCCTAATCGATGTAGATTACAAACAAGTCCCAACAGTCCAATCTCACACCCTTCACCCTTCCCCCTCCTCCAATACCGCCCCCCTCCCCTCCACGAAACAATGCCCAATTCCTCCTAGATGCCGCCAGGAGAAGAAGAAGCCAAATAAATGTTCCCCCTCTTCTGATCCAAACATTTCCTTTCCCAGGAGAATATTGGCTTCCTTTCTCAATAATTGTCTCCGGAAGGGGAGACGCCCAACCCCTTTTGCTTTGATTAGGTCTGATTGCGTCATAATAGCCATTGGAATTATCAACTTTGCTTCGGGACGAGCTCTGGTCCCGTTTCCAAATTGCGTCAGATTGGCTCGTTTCGAGACCTGCTGTACAGAGCTCGCTTTGACCTCACACAGGGATTAGAAGACAAATCTCTCTCTCTCTCTCTCTCTCTCTCTCTCTCTCTCTCTCTCACATATGAAATATACAAACAGTCCCTCTCCTCATACACTCTACATTGAAAGAGTCTTTCGTTCTCTTTCTCTCTTGCACACAGGTCCGCCAATCGCTCTCTCTCTCTCTCTCTCTCTCTCTCTCTCTCTCACACACACACACACGCAGCTATACATTGTGACAATTACGTAATGTAGACTAAACTGTTTCTTTCTTTACCTACATAAGATATCTATTCAAGAAATCATCTTTAATAAAAATTCAACCAACAATAAATGCAAAAATTTTCTGCATGAGAATTTCAAATTGGAAGCCCTAATGGAGACTTTACTCTTATAGCCATTGGTTAATCCAAAACAAATCGTCCCTGGATTTAAGCTGATTTATCTCTTCCCCTTAATAGGGATTAGCATTGTCGTTCATTTTGTCCTTATCTAATCATATGCTATTTTATGCCTATTTCTATCTAAGTATTTAGTTATCAATTAGATATTTGATTAATTCTATATATATATACTATGGAAAGTATCTGTACTTTACAATTGATAGAAGTAAGTACTTTTGGTTGGTTTACTCTATTTCACTTCATGTGTAGATTGCTAAAATTTTGCCTCAAAAAAAAAAAAAACTATAAATCATGGAATAAATGTTGCCAGGCATATACCGTTTTAAAAACGGATATATTGATATTAAGGAGTGATAATACGGTCACAAAACCGTAAAAGATTATAACAAAGTATGGTAAAATTACGGTCGTCTTTATTTTACTGAAATACGACTAAGAACAGCATATTTCTACGGAGAATTTGCCATTAAAATTACGTTTATTTTTAACAGTGTAGCTTACATTTTTTTATAGAAACAACAAGGAAAGAAAGAAAAAGAGTAACATCAAAAAGTCCCAGAAAATAAGATAAGAGAATGCCGACGGAAAGTGTCAAAACAGATAAATGCCAGCTGAAGAAGGCCTGCTGATAAGGACCAGCTGAAGAAAGCCTGCTGATAAGGACCAGCTGAGCTGTCAGTTTCTGATACCCTAGCTACATAAGAATGTGTTTCGGCGTTTTACTTAGAATGAGAGAGAGAGAGAGAGAGAGAGAGAGAGAGAGAGAGAGAGAGAGAGAGAGAGGGTCTAAAAGTAAGAAAAGAAAGGGATGCAATTTATGACATAGAGAGAAAATTACAGAGAGAAACCAGGGTAAAACTAATGAGAGAGAGAGAGAGAGAGAGAGAGAGAGAGAGAGAGAGAGAGAGAGAGAGAGAGAGAGAGAGAGAGTCTAAAAGTAAGAAAAGAAAGGGATGCAATTTATGACATAGAGAGAAAATTACAGAGAGAAACCAGGGTAAAACTAATGAGAGAGAGAGAGAGAGAGAGAGAGAGAGAGAGAGAGAGAGAGAGAGAGAGAGAGAGAGAGAGAGAGAGAGAGAGGGTCTAAAGGTAAGAAAAGAAAGGGATGGAATTTATGACATAGAGAGAAAATTACAGAGAGAGAGAGAGAGAGAGAGAGAGATGAAACCGTACATTTAAGTAGTAATTTCTTTGATTATTTTCCTCGATTATCTATCAGGCTCCAGTGTTTAAAGGTTTAAAGGCCACTCATGAATGGCAGAGGCAGGGGACAGTGACAAGACCCTAGAGACTGACCATATGTACATATGATTAGTGCCCAGGCTCCCTCTCCACCCAAGCTGGACCAGGGTGGGCCAAACAATGGAAACTGATGACAAAGCCAGTATTCCTCTAGGGTTTCATAAAATCCCATGCTTAACTCACAAGGATGGTGAACTTGTAGACACTACAAGAAATTATTGAGTTTGAGCGGGACTCGAACCCCATTTCGGCGATCTTAAGCAGGGACGTTTCCAATAGGCCACCGCAACCCTCAGTATATTACTAGTCTCTTGGTCAGTGAAATTAAGAAGCATTTGGATTGGTCTGTAATTGTGTGGATAAATAGATCCTTTCACCATTGGGGTCAAGAACTTTCTGCACTAGCCAGCCTAAGAGAGTTACTCTGTCAGTGCTAATACAACTGGAAATCTAGACTGAATAATGCTTTCAGCTAGCATAAAGCAAGTCTTAAAACAGTTTAATGACGTACTTAAGCCAGCTTGTAATCAATCTTATGCCAGCCTAAAGCCAGTCTTATGCCCATTTTAAACCTGCATTTGGCCGGCCTGAGATGAGTACAGAGTCTTAATTAAGCCAGTCTTGAAATCTACTTAAGGCAGTCTGAACCCATTCTTAGAACAGGCTTAAGCCAAATTTAATCTAGCTTTAAACCAGCACGGAGCATTGCATAATGTCGGCAGGTAAAGGAAAGAAGAAGGAGCGAATACCACCAAATCAAGAATATAATAGATCATCTCAACCAAGTTGGTGAACAACCTCTTCGTCTTTCCTACTGTAAACGTTCCTGCCAGGCGATCAACTGGACTGGGGTTCAAGACCCACCCAAACTCGACATCTAATAGTCGTATGCAACCTCACCATCCTTGTGAGCTACGGAAAGGGGCGTTGGTTGGGGAGCCTATAGGTCTACCTGCTTAGTCATCAACAGCCATTGCCTGACCCTACCGGGTCCTAGCTTAATGAAGAAGAGATTTGGACGCTGATCATATGTATATATAGTCAGTCTTGAGGCATGTCACTGCCTCTTGCCTCTTCTATTAATGGAAGACCTTTATAACAAAAGTGTTATAGCGGAAAGGTAACACCTATGGAAGCCTTTAATACCGGATAAAAGAGGGGGGAAGGTGGGGCGGGTTTCGGAAACTTACTACGATCCAATATGAATCTAATTCTATTCACAGATAGTTGCAATGAGTGAGTTTTAAATACGAATTATAAACTGACGTGATTTAGAGAGACACATTCCAGAATACTAAACACGTCACGAAAAACCTTTAAGAAAACTCAGTCACCAGAATACCAAACATCTATAGACTGCCATTTAATGAAATCATCAAATAGAATACTAAACATTCAAAATAATCATCTATGAAACTTCTAATCAACCACAAAACATTGAATGTAGGCCTAATCCTTCTTTGAAAATACCATAAAGCCATATACTCCATAGAATACCATCCACA
Source organism: Palaemon carinicauda (assembly GCF_036898095.1). Taxonomy (NCBI): domain Eukaryota; kingdom Metazoa; phylum Arthropoda; class Malacostraca; order Decapoda; family Palaemonidae; genus Palaemon; species Palaemon carinicauda. The sequence goes on along the minus strand of NC_090741.1, from coordinate 34,118,564 downwards.
ACCCCATAGAATAACATTAAATATAACCCTTCTTTGAAAATATCATAAAACCATATACTCCATAGAATAGCATCCAAACTCCCATAAAACAACAATCAAAGTTGATGGCAACACAAACAACCGATCTCAAGGAAACTTTCCCCCAAGAAAGTTGACCTGACTGTTGTTGACCTTTGCTCTTCAACACCTCGAATCCAAATCGTTACTTACCTGTCGAAGAGACACCTGGAGTCAACAGCGGGACAAGTTCACCAGAGTAAAGAGACGGGAGAGGAAGGTTTCTCTCTCTCTCTCTCTCTCTCTCTCTCTCTCTCTCTCTCTCTCTCATTTTAATTCGGGAAGAGTAAGAATGCAGACTGAATTGTGAGAGAGATGATAAGGTTAAGGGGCTGTTTATAAAGGTGAATAATATTTCAAATTTAATGGATTGAATGTTTTGCGGCTATATATATATATATATATATATATATATATATATATATATATATATATATATATATATATATATATATATATGAAAAACAACAAATGTGCCTGTTTCTCGTCCATTGAAGGGCAAAGGCCTTACGCATATCTTTATTCATGTCTGGGGTATGGCCAGTTTTCATCACCACGGCCAGTGCGGATTGATGATGGTAGGAGACTTTTGTGACGGCGCCGAGTAAGGCTATGAACTCAAAGGCAGGTTGGAAACGACTGAGTTATATTATTGTAGAACCTTCTCCTTATATACAAAACCTCAAGGCAACAGGACATAACAAGTTCACAAGACAGACAATATTACAGAGGAAAAACCAGACATGAATTTTCATGTTCGTTTTAGTGCGAGGGAAGAGCGAAGATACAAGCGTAATATATACAAAAGGAATTATGTACAATTGTGTGAAACACGGTTGGTACATGGCTCCCCCCCCCCTAAAAATGACATACTGTACATGTTAAATAGGGCGCCCTGATCTAGAGAGGCGAACTGTAGGCGGGTCATCTGGCAGAAGATAAGCAGGTTTTAGACAATCAATGGAGACCCAGTCTTCTTTGCCCCGCATGTTTAGGAGGAATGCTTTCGGACTGCGTCGGATCACAAGGAAAGGGCCCGTGTAAGGGGGCGTTAGTGGTGGCTTGCTGGTGTCGTTGCGCAGGAAGACGTGCGTTGCAGAGTGCAAGTCCGTTGGTATGTGATGCTTCGCTGGGGGCTTGTAAGTCTGGCGGCACGGAGTAAATTTTCCCACGACGTGACGTATGCGCTGGAGATCGTCGGAGGAGGTTGTAGAAGGAAAAAATTCGGCAGGGACGACCAACGGATCGCCATTCACCATTTCAGCTGCCGAGACGTCGAGGGCGTCTTTAGGAGTGGTCCATAGTCCAAGGAGGACCCAGGGAAGCTGAGTAAATCAGTTGCAATCCTTGCAGCAGACATCAAAGCTGCTTTGAGGGTGCGATGAAAACGTTCAACCATTCCATTGGCAGCGGGGTTGTAGGCCGTTGTCTGATGTAGGGTGATGCCCAGGAGATTCGCTAATGACGTCCACAAATGAGAGGTGAAGGTGGTTCCCCTGTCAGAAGTAATATGCTCAGGGATACCGAATCTTGAAATCCATCCAGAGAGTAAGGCAGATGTACATGAGGCGGACGTTGCAGTTTCCATGGGAATGGCTTCAGGCCAACGAGTGGAGTGGTCGATGACAGTAAACAGGTAACGATGTCCTTGTGATGTGGGTACGGGGCCTACAACGTCGACGTGAATGTGTGCGAAATGACGCTGAGGTTGAGGAAAGGTGCCCACTCCTGAATCCGTGTGTCGATGTACTTTGGAAGTTTGGCAAGAAGTACAGGCGCGGACCCAATCCTTAGCATCCTTAGAAATGCCATGCCAAATGAACTTTGCCTTCAGCAGCTGTGCAGTAGAACGGCACGAGGGATGTGAAAGGCTGTGGATGATATCAAACACCTGTCGGCGCATGGGAGCAGGAATCCAAGGTCGCGGTCTACCAGTACTGACGTCACAGAGGAGGGTGGTGTTGGAGTCTTCGAGGGGAAAATCTTCCCAACGGAGGGACGTGCAGGATGACCTACAAGCTTGATACTCTGGATCCTGCCGTTGGGCTTCAGCCAGGGCGTTGTAATCCAATCCCAGTTGAACGGCAGCCAACGTGTTTTTTGACAGGGCGTCGGCAACGGGATTCATTTTCCCAGGGACGTATTGGAGGGTGCAATTGTATTCAGCCACGGCGGAGAGATGTCGGCGTTGACGGGCGGACCAGGCGTCATACTGTCGAGTGAAGGCGTGCACCAGAGGCATGTGGTCTGTGCGAATGACGAAGGCCGTACCTTCTAAGAAATGGCGAAAGTGACGGACAGCCAAGTGCACCGCCAGCAATTCTCGATCAAAGGTAGAATAACCCGATTCTGTCTTGGACAGTTTTCTGCTGAAGAAGGCCAATGGGCGGGGCGAGCCTTTGACCACCTGCTCGAGTACTGCACCAATAGCGACGTCGCTGGCATCGGTGGAGAGAAGGAGAGGGGCGTGTGGGATAGGAAAAGTGAGAGCCGCAGCAGTTGATAGGGCCTTCTTTGCATTGCAGAAGGCTGCTTCTTGAAGGGGACCCCACTTCAGGTCCTTTGGCTTGCCCTTGAGGGAGGCGTAGAGGGGAGCAAGAGTGGCGGCAATGGCTGGCAGAAAACGGTGATAATAGTTGATCATGCCCAAGAATTCCTGCAGAGCTTTGACGGTCGAGGGCACGGGGAAATTCTGAACGGCTGCTACCTTCTCAGGGAGGGGATGGACTCCTTCAGGAGTGATACGGTGCCCTAAGAACGACACTTCGTTGGCGCCAAAGGTACACTTGTCGTACCGGACTACAAGGCCGTTTTGTTGCAGGCGGTCGAGCACGATGCGCAGGTGACGGAGGTGTTCCTCTTTTGAGGAGGAGAACACAAGTATGTCGTCCACATAACATACACAAAAAGGGAGGTCCCCTAAGATGCCATCCATGAGACGTTGAAACGTTGCCCCAGCATTACGAAGGCCAAAACAGGAGTAATTGAAGGTGTATGTGCCAAACGGAGTGGTGATGGCAGTCTTGGGGATGTCTTCTGGGTTCAAAGGCACCTGATAATACCCCTTCAGGAGGTCGAGCGTAGAGAAAACCTTCGCTTTGTGCAGGTAGGAGGTTACATCGGCAATGTTTGGGAGGGGGTAGTGATCCGGTTCTGTTTGCATGTTCAGGCGCCTGTAATCCCCGCACGGACGGAGGGAGCCGTCTTTCTTCAGAACGATGTGTAAGGGCGACGACCATGGGCTGGAGGCCTTTTAGCAAAGGCCCAATTTCTCCATTTCGGCGAACGTCTGTTTGGCGGCTGCCAATCGTTCCGGTGCCAGACGTCTGAATTTTGCGAAGACTGGGGGTCCCGTCGTCTTGATATGGTGATAAATACCGTGCTTGGCAGGAACCGTGGGCGTTTGGTGAAGTTCTGGACGGAAAACTTCCGGGTACGACGTGAGGAGGTGGGCGTAGGCATCCGTGGGTGCGCTGATGTGGAGAGCGAGGTTAGAGGGGGCGGGTTGAAGAGGTGTCGACAAGTACGAGTCTGCGTTGACCAATCGTCGGTGGGCGACATCGACCAGAAGGTGGAAATGAGAGAGGAAATCCACACCGAGGATTGGCATTGTGACGTCAGCAACGAGAAACTTCCAATTGAATTTACCGTTTCCGAACGATAATGTGAGGTTCTCGTAACCGTAGGTGGGTATCGCAGATCCGTTGGCAGCTACCAAGCGGACGTCGGCAGATGCAGACAGACTACGTTGTGCCTTGAAGAGTTTCCTTGGCAAAAGAGAACGACAAGCACCCGTGTCTACCAAAAATCGCACGCCCGTTCCTGCATCCTGTAAAAAGAAAAGATTAGAAACATGGGAGGCCACCGCCACAAGCGATGGCCTACTTACACGTTTTTTGGCCACTGACAATCTTTGGCACATTTCTTCGCGGTTGCCCCGAATCTGAAGTGGTAGTAGCAAAACTGCGGCGGATGGGAGGTAGTAAGTGGCTGTAGAAGTCGTTCGTTGGGGAGTGAGCGATTGGTGGGTGGTGGGCGGCTTTGTCGCCGCTTCGGCACGTCACGGGGTAGGCGTGTATGTCCTACGGCATTCATGTCAGCTTCGGTTGACGTTGAATAGGCATCCTCGTTGTCAGGGGTGGAGGCGTTGATGGAGGTCTTGAAGTGGCTGTCCATAAGGGCGTCGGCTTTGGTCATCAAGTCCTTTATGGGTAAACTATCGACATCGGGTATGGCAGCGTGTACAGGTTCAGGTAAACGGAGTATCCAAAGGGCACGGAGTAGGTTCACCTCACGAGGAGAGCCGTCTGCGCCAGGTTGAAGGCGAGCGATACTGGTCATTTCCCTGAGGGCAAGCGAAGCCCGTTGGTCCCCCAACGGTTGTTGCGAGAGCTGAAAAAGCTTTGCTATACTGGCGGCTGGCGACGGCGAGTACTGCTGCAGAAGGTATGTTTTGAGGGCGTCATACGCTATTGGGGTGTCTCCTTGTTCACAAAGCCAGTCGGATATTTCTGGGAAGGTGTCCTCGGGTATCGCCGCGAGAACATAATCCGCTTTGGTGGTGGAGCGAGTCACGCCCCTGATACGAAAGTGGACTTCAGCGCGTTGAAACCAAGCAAACGCTTCTCTGCTGGAGAACGGTGAAAGTTTCAATGGGGCGGCCGCGGCGCCAACTGCTGTAGATGTAGTAGAGTCCGTCTCCGTCATAGTACCAACGATGGAGGGGCTAGGGAGGTGGGGGTGGAAGGCAGTGGGAGCGAGGCGACTTCCGGGGTCACCAATGCGACGGCGCCGAGTAAGGCTATGAACTCAAAGGCAGGTTGGAAACGACTGAGTTATATTATTGTAGAACATTCTCCTTATATACAAAACCTCAAGGCAACAGGACATAACAAGTTCACAAGACAGACAATATTACAGAGGAAAAACCAGACATGAATTTTCATGTTCGTTATAGTGCGAGGGAAGAGCGAAGATACAAGCATAATATATACAGAAGGAATTGTGTACAATTGTGTGAAACACGGTTGGTACACTTTAGTCTGATTGCTAACAGCAAACCAACCTAGTGAGGGTGGCCCTGACTACGCCAGCTTTGCTGATCATGGCAATACACAAACCCTTTCACCACGTTAAGTTAACCCCACTCAGAAAGGGATTTAACCCCACTCAGAAAGGGATATATATATATATATATATATATATATATATACATATATATATATATATATATATATATATATATATATATATACATAATAATAACAATAACAGTTAACATCTCGACATCATGTTGTAGGAACCTCTTTTTACTGAAATAAACAAATTCTCCTTCTTAAATGAAATTTGAACCCGCAATGGTTATAAATGCTATTGCAACGCTAACCCAGTAAGTCATCCTTTTTATCAGCCTTACATATCCTAAATCATTAGGTGAAGACTTCTCACTATTTCTCTTTTTATCTTCAAAGGATCAATTACATTTCACATGGAACCAAGTCTATTCCAGATCAGGCCCTGCTCGGTTCATTTTATCCAGAATAATATTGTAAGAAATAAAATGTATATTCTTTTCATTTTAAAGGCGGTAATTATACACATCTATTATCTATCAATCTTCTATCTTACCCCTGATTGGTCAATGTATTTAATCGGTCAACTGTTTAGCCAATCACGATGAACTTCAATGTCATTGGCTGAAAACATTCATCATAAATCTAACCAGTTAAAAGATTCTTCTGGCAACTTCACAAAGAATGAAAGAATATGAGAACTCGTGTTTTTAAACTTTTCCAACTTTTCCACATCGAAACAATTAACGTTACCTGAATCAAAAATGTTTGTTGGAGGAGTTTGACAAAGGCAAAGTTTATTAAAAGCATTCGTTTCATATGTCCTGTTGCCTTTGAAAAAATCTGCGACGTAAAAGAAATGTTTTTCTGTCTGCATATCCAGCGTGGAAACCATTAGGTCAAACTAAAGATGATGGATGAGTCATGTCAGCAACAAAACTCAAAATTTCAGAAGGTGCTCCATCCCTGCCCTTGCATGAGGCTGATCCACACAAGATTTTTTGATGAAGCACTTTCCCTCCCGGCTGCAGTATATACAAAATTTCCTGTTCCTGATCTAGAATGGGCTCTCTTACCCAGGGGAATAAAAAAAACATGACAAAAAGCTTGATTTTATCACCGGTACTTTCACCAAAAACAAAATAATTTCGATTGTATCATTCTGAAGGGAATATATTCTTGTCTAATTTGACCAGATAAATACATACTGAAAAAAAAGCTGTTTTCTACCCACGGTAGGCCCAGAGAGGGACGGGCAATGGTTGCAGGTGACTCAGGCAGATCTAGGCTGACGACACTGTTATGAACTAACTAGCCACAAACACACATCGCAAATCAGGGTCGTTTGAAAAAGACTTTAACAACCATATCATAATTCAATGTACAAAAGGTAGTGTTGCTTCATTGTTACATTTATGCATATTTCGTAATTCCTTACACGCGCGCACGCTCACACACCTATCTATCTATCTATCTATCTATCTATCTATATATATATATATATATATATATATATATGTGTGTGTGTGTGTGTGTGTGAATATATATATATATATATATATATATATATATATATATATATATATATATATATATATATATATATATATATATATATATATACATACATGCAACCATACACACACAATGCCACTGTTTTTAAGAAGAAAGGTACTTAATCAGATGGTCCTAACGGTATAAACTTATGCACTAAAAACTTAGAGCCTTACTAAAGCTTTAGAACATAGGCTAGTTACAACTCAAAGAGCTATGGAAGGAATAATGATGGGAATAACACCAAGAGACAGAAAAAGAGCAACGTGGATAGGAGAGCAAACTAAAGTAGAGGATATTCTAACAACTTGTAAGAAAAATAAATTGACATGGGCAGGACATTTAATGAAAATGACAGACAATACATGGACATTAATTGAAAGACCATAAACAGACAGGAGTGGATGGACATGTCTGAGACTTTTGTGCTGCACATGTTAGAAATATAACAAATACAGCTTCATTTTTTGTATTTTTGGGCTTCGAAAACAACAGATTTTTCCTTCACTGTCTCTGATCACTGATTTTTTTTCTTTTGAAAACATCCTTTTGCCAACCCACATATGAAACAAAAATATTTATATTTATTTTTTTTTTTAATTCTTAAGCTCTTAGAAGCAAAAAATATTTTCAGATTATTCTAGAATATTCTAGATTACTCCAGCGAGCGTCTTTGCTTCTGAGCTTCCTCTAAACTTTCTTTATATTTATGTCAATTTACTTTAGGTTTTCTTTGAACAAACCTCTCTTTATTCTCCATTTAAGATGAGTCACTTTCTTCAGAGTCACAAACCTGATTATCTTAATATCACCTAATTACCTTTATGAAATATTCATAGAATTTATGAAATATAAAAATAATTATGAAATCTATACTCATTACACTATACTCAATTATTTTAATGGTGCGCATTTGCACTGAATAGCAGGGGTACCCTTTTAGCTCGGAAAGGTTTCCTACTAGCTGATTGGTAGGACAAAATAATCCAACCAATTAGCTAGTAGGAAATGTTTCCGAGCTAAAAGGACAGACTCAATGTTTCTAATACATCATATCTCCTTGATCCTTCCCACCTATTTTTGGGTCATTCTACAAAGGGAAATGTAGACTAACTTGAGTGAAATCCTAATTTTCATTTCAACTTTTATCCTAACCTAACATAACCTATCCTAACGTAATATATCTAAGATCATTCAACCTTCATCCGTAATGTCTTCTGTTTCTTTGCTATTTTCATTTATTTGTGCTGTGACAACCAAATTTGTGACAATTTACTAATAATAAGCTCGCATATATCCATTTACGTCCCAATACTCGAATTATTGATCTTTGGAGTCTTGGAACCTATAATAATGTAATTTTCAAAATCCTCTCCATCCTATGCAATAAAGTATAGCAAACCTTCATGCACATGATTAATGGATGAAGAAAACAAAAAACAATAAATGCTATTTCAAAAACATGTCTATATTTTCCTTCCGCTTCGGTACAGCAATAACATGTAAACTTAAAAGACTTTTTTATTGTTCTTCCCTTGATATATTTGCTTCGCAAACAACACCAATGCAAACAAAAGGATAACCAACAGCTTCTTTCCACCATCAGGTCTCAAATATCTTTAGGAATCACCCCAGAGACAAAACTGGGCCAACTCCTTTGGCAGAGACACCACCAATCTGCGTACAAGGATGAGAAAACACAGGAGGCAGCCACCGCTGTTAAGAGTCGTGTTCATTTAAACTTTCAGTGTTGCCACAAGTTTGCCACGAGACTTCCAATATTACCGGACGGGCAAAGTTGGAAAATAAATGTTTCTAACTGCTGTTGCTGCGACGCTACACAACCAGCTGCCACTTGAAGGGATCCGAAGAAAAATAATGGAACTAGAAATCTTTGAATAAGAAAAAAGGGAGGAAAGGAGAAAATTATTTTTCAAGTTACCGAACGCTGCTGTATTTCCCTTCCGTCTGTGAGAGCAGGTTTAGTCACCTCTTCCATCCTCGCGCTTCTGGTAACACTGCGTACCCTCGCGTCAGCAGGTTTCTTCTTCCTTTTCTTCTTCAACTTCTTCTTCTCCTCCCATTGCCAATTAGAGCTGAAGGCCTCTGAGGATTTCCCCAGAGTTTTCTTTATCTTGGTTACACCTTTTCTCCCCTCTATAAACATTTCTTCTATAAACCCGTTTCTTTGACAGCAAACTACGTGAACTAAGCCGGAGTAATAAAATGCATCATTATCCTATCCGAAAAGAGGGAAGGTTTTCCTCTACTGTGGCAGACAGAGACTGTCCTTCATATTTTCTAAGTGGCTTTTAATATATCTTGGACGTCGCATGGCAGAACTCCAACGATCATTTTAGGACCGACACCACAAAAAAAAAAAAAAAAAAAAAAAAAAAAAAAAAAAAAAAGTCAGAGAATCTAAACTTGAACTATACGTGGAACTTGAACTTGAACTTGAACTATACTTCCACGTATAGTTCAAGTTTAGAGACATTAATTGACCGGCGAGGAAAAAAATAGGATATAAAATCGCCTTTATTTGCCACAGGACTTTTCCATTTTCTTTTTTTTTTTTATAATGGCGTCCTTCTCTGATGGAACTGAAGTAAGTTACTAAGAGAACATTATTAGGTAATATTACACCGATGTCGTATACAACTGTATCAAACTTTTCATATACTCCAGAAATTAATTAAATAAGAATACTATAAAATACGGCATTATAAAGCATGTAATACACTTTATAGAAAATTAATATCAATGTCAAAATAAAAGCCTTTATAATCCGAGTCGTAGGAAAGACACAGCAATGAATTGGTCTGTAACTGATCCTGGAAATGAAACAACAGATAAAGGGAACTTTATCAGGGAAAATTGTAGGTGAGGGGGTCAAGAAGGGGGTCAAGAGGTGGGGTAGATTGTAGGGGGGGGGGGTCAGAAGAGGGGTCCAGGAGTGGGGTAGATTGTAAGGAGGGTCCAGAAGTGGGATAGATTGTAGGGGGGTCAAGGAGTGGAGTAAATTGTAGAGGGGAAGCTGGGGTAAGATATCACCAATCAGATGATGAAAGAGTTAGTGGAACTTCTGGGAGGGGTAGAAATGGAAAAAAAAGAAGGAAGACGATGAAAGAAAAAGTAAAGAGGAATCAAAGAGAGAGAAAGAATGATGGTGGAAATAGACGAGAAGGTAAAAATTGCTAAAAGAAAGAAAGATGTTAAAGGGGAAATATTAACGCGAAGGGAAGAGGATGCTAGTCAAAGAAATGTCTTACAATGAAAAAGACAAAAGAAATTGAATTTCATGATTTTAGGGCAGATTATTAGCAATATTCAAGATAAAGACTTTTCTTTGCAGCAAACT
>NC_090741.1:34101020-34103520 GCF_036898095.1 Palaemon carinicauda | reverse complement strand
GTTTCACCCCTAGGGACAATATAAATCATACATACACAAATATATATATATATATATATATATATATATATATATATATATAAACATATAAATAAATATATATATATATATATATATATATATACATATATAAACACACACACACACACACACATATATATATATATATATATATATATATATATATATATATATATATATATATATATATATATGTGTGTGTGTGTGTGTGTGTGTGTGTGAATATATATAGATACATATATGAACAATATATATATATATATATATATATATATATATATATACATATATGTATACATATGAATAAATAATAAATATTATATATATACATTGTATGTATATAAAATACATATTTGATTATATACATATATATATATAAATAAATAAATAAATATTATACATATATATACTTGTATGTATATAAAATACTTATTTGAATATATATATATATATATATATATATATATATATATATTTATTTATACACACACACACACATATATATATATATATATATATATATATATATATATATATATATATATATATATATAAGCACACAATTAAACCCTTCTCCGTCTGCCACGCTCAGCTGCCCTCTCTTCCAAAGTGGCCAAGCGGTCCATTTCAGGTCCTATCCAATTAATTCCTCAATTCTCGGCGGAGTCGGAAGCTTCATAGGAGTCGGAAGCTTCATAGGATTCGCAGACTCAAAATCAAATTATTCGCAGGAAACAAAAGATCGACTCAAATGGAGTTTGTGAGACGCCTGTTGTGTGGGACAGGATTATAACAGTCCCCGACTGGAACGACACAGACACACGAACACACAGGCATAGTCATTAATCCAATCACGAGGCCTGGCAGTTATTACGGATTGTCATAATTATAAAAGATTTTGAGTGAACATTACGTCGAGCAAAAGGCCTATACACAAAAAGGATATTGCAAACAAGATGAAATGACGCAATTATTATTATTATTATTATTATTATTATTATTATTATTATTATTATCATTATCATTATTATTATTATTATTATTATTATTAATATTATTATTATTATTATTTCTAGATAAGCTACAAGTCTAGTTGAAAAAGCAAGATGCTATGAGCACAAGGGATCCAATGGGGAAATATGGCCCCGTGAGGAAAGGAAATAAACTATAAGAGAAGTAATGAACAATTAAAAATTAATATTTTAATATCAGTAACAACATTAAAATACATCGCCATTATATAAACTATAAAAAAGACTTATGTCAGTCTGTTCAACATAAAAACATTTGCTGCAAGTTTGAACTTTTGAAGTTCTACTGACTCAACTACCCGATCAGGAAGATCATTCCACAACTTGGTCAAAGCTGGAATAAAATGTCTAGAATACTGTGTAGTCTTGAGCCTTATCCTAACGTTTGTTTATGAATAAACGATGAAGTAAATAGATATATAAGTAGATATATAAATGAAATATTTGGACTGGTTAGAGTTATAGACTTGAAACAAATAAATTGAGAATTACCGGAAATCACATGGAATAATTGACGTAATTTTTAACTAAATTCCACCCGATGGGATTCGTAAAAATAGATTAACTAAAATAGACAACTATCGTAGAAATAGATTATAAAAAATAGATAACTATCGTAGAGAGAGATAATCTAAAATATCTAATCATCGTAGAAATAAAATATCTAAAATATATAATTATTGTAGAAATAGATTATCTAAAATAGATAACTATCGTAGAAACAGATTATTAAAAATAGATAACTATCGTAGAGAGAGAGAATCTAAAATAACTAATTATCGTAGAAATAGAATATCTAAAATATATAATTATTGTAGAAATAGATTATCTAAAATAGATGACTATCGTAGAAATAGATCAACTAAAATAGACAACTATTGAAAGGTTGAACGTTGGCTGGGAACTTTGATCAAGATAATAATCAAATCAATTTATTCCACTCCCTTCAACAGCAATGAGAGTGGGGGGGGGGGGGGTGATGGAGGAGTGAGAGAGTAAAGGAGTGTAGGAGGGGGGGATGGGGGGAGGGGGAATCCAATCCTACTGTTACCGTTTGTCCGGATCGTGAATATTAGTTTTTGAAGTCAAATGACTTATCTGCAAGTCAATAAATAGCCTTTGAGGAGTCCAGAAACTTCAGACGATATCGGACTAAGTTTGAAGGGAAGTTCGTTTGAGATTTCGAAGGACTTTGATGAGGATTTTCGCTGATGAGGGTTTTACCTAATGAGGGTTTTCCCTAATGAGGGTTTTACCAAATGAGGGTTTTAACTAATGAGAATTTCACCTAGTAAGGATTTTATCTAATGAGGATTTTACCTAAAAAAGGGGGTTTACCTAATAAGGATTTTACCTAAAAAGGATTTTACCTAATGAGGGGTTTTACGTAATGAGGGTTTTACCAAATGAGGGTTTTACCTATAAGGCCTTTTGTCAAGTGAGAATTT
>NC_090741.1:34093520-34096020 GCF_036898095.1 Palaemon carinicauda | reverse complement strand
AGTTGGAGCAAAAGCCGTTAGGTGAGACGACACCCGTTGGTTATTCAGCTTGAAGCATCGACACGGCTGACAGATGCATTGGGAGGTGAAGGCAAATTGCATTAGCGGTAATCTTAAGAAACCCAGTGAAGGAAGGCCCATCAAGGACGACACGCTATTAAAAGTTTGCGGAATGAACTCTCATTGCCGGAACACTTGGCTAAGTTTAACGTCGACATCAAGTGCCAAAGGAAACTTGGTCATGGGAGCGTGAGGAGACACGGGACCGCTGAATCGACCTCAAGTCATGTCCTGGGAAGAAAGTATTTCATAATGACTAGTTTTCCATAACAAGTGATGTTGAGTGATTTCGTTTCTCTTTTATGTGGTTTAGTAAACATGCTGAAAAAAACCCTTTTCAATATTCTTATCAGTGACTAAAAATAATTGTTGTTCTTTCTCACTAAATTTCTTTGATTATATTCACATCTTAGCATTACTATTCAGATACGAATAAATGGGATCCTATCTAATTAATATTTTCTTAATTGGCAAATAAACCTGAATTAATGTTCATCTTTAATAGCATTCAAATTAGGTACAGAATGTGGTGTGATCTCGGACACGATTCCATTTGGAGCGGCACCTTTCCTTATGACAAATTGTGGTCTCGATGCTCCAACATTTTCTCTGCGCTGAAACAGTTCCTGCACTCCTATCCACCCCGTATATTTCTTTCTCCAAGGTTGCAAAGGTATTTAAGCCGAGCCTTCAAAACTGGCCTCGTTCATGTAACTAAAAAGTTTAGGATGTAAAGCTTAACTCGCGTCCTCAGAATTTTCATATTTGAAGACTACGTTGGTCCCTGAATCCAGTTCATCTAGAAGCGCATCACTCTCCACGACAGCTTGAAGTATCTTGGCTCCAGTATTCAGTCCTCGTTGAAGTATCCTCTGCCCTTCCATCTAGGTTGTCCATGCCTGGCCACTTCTAAATACAGTAATTGGGCATGTTACTCTACGTTTATAATGGATAGACGAAAACAGAATATAGTACGAAAAAACTGTCCTCCAGGTAATTTTCAGAGTTTCTCCACTTATAATTTGGTATCAACACGTGTTTCGAATCACTTCTTGGCCCTTTTTCAGGACTACATTGAGTTGTGACATTACACCTCATTATAAAGGTTATGGAATCTCTTAAACTGATTAAGAAAACTTGATAAAGGAAAACTTAAGATTCTTTGAAACAAAGTGAAAATTTAAGATCAATTTCTAAATGTATAAAAACAGCTGTTATCAACCAGCAAATGATGTCCCTATTGTTAGATGTGACGACGTGCTGCTGATGAAACTTGTAACATGACCTGTGACCTTGCCCTTTGACACTCCTTGCTAGTGATCTTCACTTACGCCTGAGAAACCTATAATGTAGTTGTGGTAGACTACTGGAAACGTCCCTGCTTGGCGACCTGCTGCTTGACGGGGGTTCCAGTTCCGCTTAAGCTCGGTAGTTTCTTGTAGGGTTTGCAACCTCACCACCCTTGTGAGCTGAGGATGGTGGTGTTAGGGGAGCCCATCAATCTACCAGCTGAGTCATCAGCAGCCATTGCATGGCCCTCCTTGGTCCTAGCTGAACTGAACTGAATATAAGATTTAAGCCTCAAGACAAGCACTTGGCATCAAAGGCCATTCATTGCTATATAATGCAAATCAATCAATCATATCCGTACAGTCACACCATTTGGTATAATTGTAAACTATAAAACCAATACTAGCTTGGGTGTAAAGGGGATTTGAGCACTGCTCATATGTATGTATGTATGGTCAGTCTCGAGGGCATTGTCATTGTCCCTTGCCTCTGCCATTCGTGAGCGGACTTTAAACTTACCCAAGGTGACGTTTGTGCTATCAAGACTATCCCACTTGAGCGCTCTTGAATGAAAATAGGAGACCCATTACGAAATTAAGAAAATAACAGTGCCAAAATAAAAAAAAAAAAAACCGAAGTAAAAGGGAGAAAAATATCCCCATGAAAGTGGATTTCCTCACTTTGAAACTTGGAGCCGTTTCTGCCGCATAATTCACGAAGTCTTGGAGGAGCCATTGTTGGGTGAGGGACGCATCGGCCAAACTTCTCTCTCGTCTTCCAAAGTCTCTAAAATATAAGCGCCATAAGAAAGGGGGACATTCACGGACTATACATCTCTCGACAATCATAAGTTACGAATTTCTCTGAAATCATTATTAACGATGGAAGATATTTCCAGTGATACGGAGACGGATTCCTCAGGTTAACGTGATAATATTTTTCTTCCTAGAGTGCCCTAATAATGTTTCTACACCCCCTCACCCACAAACACACACACACACACTTATATATATATATATATATATATATATATATATATATATATATATATATATATACACACACACACAACAGTAACAATAACAAACACAGTCTTTTCTAGTCACCAGCAGGGCAAAGTTATCAGATAAGTATTCTGGGTTTGGCCACT
>NC_090741.1:34083520-34088520 GCF_036898095.1 Palaemon carinicauda | reverse complement strand
GGCATCGTGGAAGCTGATAAACAGACGGTGTGATGGGAAAGGTAATAAAAAAGGGCGAGATCCTTACCTGGATATTACTTCAAAGATGGGCCCCCCCACCCCTCAAGGGGGATCACCTCTACAGGGGCCCCCACCCACAACACCAATGGGGTCTTTGGTATTACTTAATGCAGTTACTGAAAGCGATGGTCTTTAGGATCTGACCTCGAAATTGATTGAAAGCAAAAGATTGAGTTGGAATTGTGAAAGGGAGATAAAATAACTCAATTCAAAGCAACTTTGACGGACATGAAGCGATTTATAATGAGAGTGCAATAAAAAAAACATTCATAATTCAAAAGAAAGATGATTGACAGGGAGCTTTCTATATACCATACGCATTTCAGTAGTATATACGTATATATATATATATATATATATATATATATATATATATATATATATATATATACATATATATATATACTAATATATATATATATATATATATATATATATATATATATATATATATATATATATATATATATTCAAATAAGCCATATAAATTTTTTGATACATTAATGTCTGGATTCTCTTAACGACCTCGGGATCAGAGCCCCAGGGCGAAATCACACAAAGACAAGAGCTTGTCACCGGCCGGGAATCGAACCCTGGTCGGCAAGCTTGTATAGACAGTGACTAAACCACTTGGCCACGAAGAAAGATAAAAGTCAATGACAATTCTTCTGTACTTATACCTGTCGAATTCAGGTGTTTTGTACTTGGAATTGAAATCAACCCAACTTCTCCATCGTAGCTAATTGGTAGTTTGTTACTTGGCATTCGATTAATGATAAATTTTGCACATTTAGACGTGTTTTTTATATTCAAATAAGCCATTTATATTTTTGATACATTAATGTCTGGATTCTCTTAACGACCTCGGGATCAGAGCCCCAGGCGAAATCACACAAATACAAGAGCTTGTCAGCGGCCGGGAATCGAACCCTGGTCGGCAAGCTTGTATAGACAGTGACTAAACCACTTGGCCACGAAGAAAGATAAAAGTCAATGACAATTCTTCTGTACTTATACCTGTCGAATTCAGGTGTTTTGTACTTAGAATTGAAATCAACCAATCTTCACCATCGTAGCTAATTGGTAGTTTGTTACTTGGCATTCGATTAATGATAAATTTTGCACATTTAGACGTGTTTTTTATATTCAAATAAGCCATATAAATTTTTGGATTTTCGCAAGGATAATACAAGGGGAAGAGAAAAAAAAGGTGTAGACAAAAGACACCTACAATAAAGTTTACGTCATCAATGACGAAGAGGAAAAAAATGGTTGACATTAAAAGAGGCAGCTGAACTGGATTAATCTATCAATAAAATGAAATTATTGAAAAAAAGGACACGATTACTTAAGAGAAAATCCATATAGCTGTGATCATCTATATGCCCTTGATCATGGAAGAGGTCGTTTGAGCATTAACTTATAAGAAAGGGACTAAAAATGCGTATAGAACGTACAGGAAACAAAAGAAGCTTACCATGTTTCTTAATGAAAGAGTAAGACATAACGGAAGATAGAGGGAGGGTGTGCGTCCAAGCAGCTTGGAAGAAGCAATAAGAACCAGTCAATCTCCGAGAAGCTTGAGAAGTCTGAGAGTCTATAGTGGCATGGAATGCCCCAGAGAGAGTTTTGACCGGATTAATTTCAAGTCTTTGTGGAGGGTTTTGGGGATGAAGAAAATAGCTACAAGACCAACCAGGACATGAAACAATGGTTGTGTTTGGTGATGTTAATGCAATGAGAGAAACAATGGTTGGACTTGGTGATGTTAATGTAATGAGTAATAACGGTTGTGATTGGTGATGTTAATACAACGGGATACAATATTTGTGCAAGCTGGCTTTAATGAAACCAGAATAAATGGTTATGCTTGCTGATGTTAATAAAATGAGAGGAACAATGGCTTACTTGGTGAAATTATTGCAACGAGAAACAATTTTTGTGCTTGGTGATGTTAATGCAATGAAGGAAACAATAGTTTTGCGTGGTGATATTAATGCAATTAGAGAAACAATGATCGTAGTTGGTGATATTAATGCAACGAGAAACAGTGATTGTGCTAAGCGGTGGTAATGTAACAAAAGTTGATATAAAAAGTCAGAAATAGATTTGTTTAATTAGGTTAAACGGAGGGGGGGGGGGGGGGCAATCAGAGCTCAATTTCTAAATGGGGGAATACTCCAAAGTTGCAGTATGAATGGAAAAGTCAAGAGGCTGGACAGCAAAATTTAGGAAAACCAGCAGGTACAGAGGTATAGCAGAAAATTGGGTCCCACTAGGGGTTGAAGGGATGCTGCTAAGACCGAGAAGTAAGGCCTACAGCACACCAGCATACAAAGAGATGGATTTGCTCGCAGGTATGGAGTTCAATGATGTCAAAATGTGCTAGAAATAAAACTTCTTTCTGGAATAGTAATGGTTTCCAGGGAAAAAATGTTCATGGAGAAGAAATGTTTACTAGATGTCATGTTAATACAAGTTATGTGAAAGAACTGACTGACACATTTAATGATATGGATTAGCTGTAGTTTTAGCTTTCATTTCATGAAGTGAATATTATGGTATTTGTCGTGCAAGCTACATTTAGAATTGAGTTCTTATTCATCCTACGCCACATATGGTTTAAGTGTATTATTAGCATGACTCCTCCTACGCCTGTTGACGCAAAAGGCCTCGGTTAAATTTCACCAGTCGTCTCTATCTCGAGCTTTCAAATCAATGCTTCTCCATTCATCATCATCTCCTTCACGCTCCATAGTCCTCAGCCATGTAGGCCTGGGTTTTCCAACTTTTTAAATTAAGTATATATTATATTTTTGTTATATTTCTCCAGAGTTACTATGAATAGAAAAATTTTTCAGACAACGTAAACACGGGCCCTAACAGACTAATCTGGTGTAGGAATGTTCCCCTCGATCGAGAAACCAAAATAATTGACAAAATAAAACTAAAAAACAGCAAGAGAGTCATTTTCTTCAGTCTCCCTCGCCCTGTATGTACATGCTTGATTCAATTATACAAAACGTCATGTCAATAAAAATATGTTTTTTAGCAATTTTTTATTTTAGGACTTTAGTGTCTAATTCTTCTGGGCTTATTCTATTTCGCTTTGAACTTAAAAGACTTTGATATCTTTATTTTAAGGTCGAGTGAAGATTGTTATTCAAGAATTATAACTTTTCTTTCTTTGGTTTTTACTTTTCAAGTAAGAATGAATCACTCAGGAAATCTTTTATAGATTATGATAATGGTTGTGGTGGCCTTATTGGTAACGTCTCTGTCTCGTGATCGCCAGGCGGGGATTTGAAACCCGCTCAAACTCGTTAATTCTTTTGGCCGCTGCAACCTCACCATCCTTGTGAGCTACAGAAGGGAAGTTTAGGGGAGTCTATAGGTCTACCTGCTCAGTCATCAGCAGCCATTGTCTAGCCCTCCTTGGTCCTAGCTTGGGCGAAAAAGGCGTATAGGCGCTGATTTGTATATATGGTCAGTCTCTAGGGCATTGTCCTGCTTGACAGGACAGTGTCAGTGTCCCTTGCTTCTGCCATTCATGAGGGGCCTTTAAACCTTTAATTGTCCTCTTCATCGAAATAATAATAATAATAATATTAATAATAATAACAATAATAATAATAGCCTAAGGAGTCCTTGTGAGATCCAGTCCGTCTTCAGAGATATTCCACCGCTTTGAATAAGGCAGAAGAAGACGAACGGGGCGGAGCAGCTAACCGTGGAAATTTATCTGGACGATTCGACTTTTTCTAAGACGAATGGCCACTGACAAGAAACGCCTTTGTCCGAGAAACCGATCATCCTAAATCTTCCACTCTCGAATGCACTCGGGGACTTGGAGACGGAATGTAAAGATCTCTTCTTCTTCTTCTTCTCTCTCTTCAAGTGGCCGCTCTTTTTGCCTGTGAATGGTGGATTGATATCTTGGTTACAACCAGACGGTGACTGTTCTCTTTCTTACAACATCAAAATCTTCGGACGATATTTCTTCGAGGCTTTACAAAGTCTTTGGTGCAAATATTTATTGGAAGCTTTTGAAGACATCGTGCATCCATTAATAGGTGCAGTGCTAGTTTAGATAGATAGATAGATAGAGAGATAGATGGGTGGGTAGATAGATAAATATATAGATAAGTTGATAGACAGATAGATAGATAGGCAGATAGATAGATAGATATATAGATAGATAAATAGATAGACAGGTAGGTAGGTAGATAGATAGATAGATAGATAGATAGAAAGACCCTCTTTAATCTTGCATTTAATGATGATGGTATTAAAAGTTGAATTCTAGTTACAAAACTGAGCTGGTTATAATTTTATCATAAACTTTCTTCGACCAAACTTTTTTTTCCTCCACTCCCCACTGCTTACTTATCCCAAAAATTCATTTTCAAGTGATTAGTTTAATGCTAGTCTTAAGTATCTTGATAGAAATCTATTAAAACTTTTAATAACAACATTACTTAGCATCGTCTAGACTCTTAGGCCCTGTCCACATTACCGGGCAGCCCCCAACGGGCAAACAGTGATACCAGGCCACAATAGTTAGTGAAAATGAGGGTTGATGACGTCAGAAGCGGGAAAACTAAAGGCAGGGATCTGGCAACACTTTATGATGCCAGATCCCTGTTTGTGGTTTTCCCGCTTCTGACGTAATTAGCCCTCAATCTTACTAACTATTGTGGTCTGGTATCACTGTTTGCCCGTTGGGGACTGCCCGGTAGTGTGGACAGGGCCTTGGAGTATTAAACCTTTTCAATTCAGAAACAAAATTTGTGAAGTTTTCAAATTTGTTAAAAATGTCTTAAGCAAATGCCATTAATGAGAGATTCTAAAGTTTAAAACTTCAGATATTAAAAATTTTGGAGTGTTCCACTCCCATGTGAGCTGCTTACCATAGCTTAAGTTTCTTTTGTAGGTTACAA
>NC_090741.1:34066020-34078520 GCF_036898095.1 Palaemon carinicauda | reverse complement strand
AAAAGCTGAAGTCATGCCAATCCCTTCTTCTTCTCTGTTTACACAAGAGCATTTTTTATATGTAGGCCTATTTAGTCACCAGCTATAACAAACACTCAAAGAAGCTTATTCCCTGGAGGACTTCAGATAGAGATGATAAAGATAACGAAAAGCGAAAGTCTGGACAACCTTCGATATCCGGAAAGTCAGAGAGGGATTTTCATTCATTCATTCATTGAGCCTTTAATTTATCCCACATTAAAATATTCTGTTATGAATTTTTTTTTTCTTTTTATTCTTTTCAGTCTTACACTATTTCTCCATTCCTTCTTCTTTGGTTTATGAGAATCGTACTATGTATTCAGTTGAAGTTGTTAATTGGAAAATACCAGAAATATTGGTATTAAAAGACTTCTCTTTCATAAAATGCAATCTTCATTGAGTTGTGTTTCCAAGAAAATTTATATAAAACATCAACATTTGTATTCATAAACAATATTTGTAGGTTACAATTAATCCAAAGGGACTAAGAGAAACAATTTGTTTGGGTGGAGTCACATACACATATTAGTGAAGATTGTGATCTTGAACCCAATATGGAAACATCATAATGTTTAGGGATGTGTACTTCTTTGGGAATAGGATTTTTGGCCCAATGACATCACAGGCTCTTTGTACCTTCAAAGGCCAAAACACTAATGACTTATTTGATGGAAAAATCGTTCAAAATTCTTACTTAGCTGTAATGGTAGTTATTGTTAGGAAAATCTAAATTCATAATGATTGACTTTTATCAAATATAAATTTATCAAACTAATTAAAAAAAACGTTGCATAAAATAATGTAGTTTGCTGATATGGAAAAGATTTTCTGGACAGTAATGGCAGTGATGTATGTATCGTCCTGGATAATCTTAAGTTAAGAGGCTCGGGTTTCCGAGAGTCCTGCTTCGGGTCAAGCCCTAAGATCCTTCCTCTTGGGTGTCTTCCGATTCAGGACTACCTCTCGGTTTGGGGTTCCGAGACAGGACGGGATAGAAAGAGAGTATCCTGTCACTGACGTCCCCCGGTTATCCAGCTAAACAGCAACAGGCTTTCTTTGGTCTGGTGCTTCTCCTCTCTCTCTCTCTCTCTCTCTCTCTCTCTCTCTCTCTCTCTCTCTCTCTCTCTCTCTCTCTCTTATCCTTTTCCTTCTCCTCTACCTAATTATCATCATAACTCATGTAGACTCATTATCATTAACTATAGTAATAGTTGTGTTACCAGAGTAAATTTCTAATAAACAAATGCTATAAAAAAATAAATTGTAAAGTTTGAAATCTGTGAATATAATCAACAGTCAATTACGCCACAGGAATGAAAACAAATATTTTAACTATTTATTTTTTAACATAGCTCTTCAATGATTAATTCACAAATGGCCGCCCTTTTGTACTGTTCAATTGAATTCTTATCACAGTGAACCAATCAACTCGCTTTAATCTCTCTCTCTCTCTCTCTCTCTCTCTCTCTCTCTCTCTCTCTCATCATCATCATCATCATCATCTCCCCCTACTCATATTGACACAAAAGGCCATGATTAGATTTCGCCAGTAGTCTCTATCTTGTACTTTTAATTCAATACTTCTCCATTCATCATCTCCTATATCATGCTTCATAGTAATCAGCCATGTAGGGCTGGGTCTTCCAACTCTTCTAGTGCCTTGTGGAGTCCAGTTAAACATTTGGTGAACTAACCATCAATGTATTTCTTCGTAAATTGCAAAGTTATTTTCCGGTAAAAAAAAATCGATCATCTACTTTAATAGTAAAATTGACAATTAATAAATTTACAGTTTATTTTTGTAAGTTTTGCACGAGACAAAATTTGGCTACAGGCAAAACTTCTATCTTTGAGTAATCAGCAGTTATTGTATGACCTTCTTTAGCCCTAGCTTGGGTGGAGTGGGGGCTTGGGCGCTGATCATATATATATATATATATATATATATATATATATATATATATATATATATATATATATATATATATATATATATATATATATATATAATAATAATAATAATAATGTTTATTGGACAAAAGATATTTACATTCAAAGATTTACAAAAAGAAAAAAAGACTCAGTATATATATATATATAAATATATATATATATATATATATATATATATATATATATATATATATATATATATATAAAAGAGACAGCAGAGAACAACGACGAAAAGCCTTTAAACAAAAAGGTCAAATAGTTTCTAATGCTAGAAGTAAGGCAGCTAAAAACATTGGTCAAAGAGCTTTTAATGTTAGATGTATGGCACTTAAAATGATAGTTATAGGACCTTTAATACTAGAAGTATGGCACATAGAAATAGAGGTCAAAGAACTCTTAATGCTAGAAGTATATCACCTCGGAATAAAAGGTCAAAGACCCCTAATGCTAGAAAATATGGCACAGGTCAAAGACCCCCCAATGTAGAAGTATGGCACATAGAAATTAGAGGTCAAAGAACGTCTAATGCTATAAGTATGGTACCTCAAAATAAGAGGTTAAAGAACCTCTAATGCTAGAGGTGTGACACCTCGAAATAAGAGGTCAAAGAACCTCTCATACTAGAAGTGTGACACCTCAAAATAAGAGGTCAAAGAACCTCTAATGCTAGAAGTAAGGCAGCTCGAAATAAGAGGTCAAAGAACCCCTAATGATAGAAGTATGACACCTCGGAATAAGAGGGATCAAAGAACTTCTAATGCTACAAGTATGGCACCTCTAAAGAGAGGTCAAAGAACCTTTAATGCTAGAAGTGTGACACCTTGAAATAAGCGGTCAAAAAACCTCTAATGCTAGAAGTATGGCACCTCAAAATAATAGGTGTATGAAACTCTAATGCTAGAAGTAAGGAACCTCAAAATAAGAGGTTAAATAACCTTTAATGCTAGAAGTAGGGCACCTCGAAATAAGAGGTCAAAGATTCCCTAATGCTAAAAATATGGCACATAGAAATAGAGGTAAAATAAAACAATATTGCTAGAAGTATGGCACCTTGAAATGAGAGGTCAAAGAACCACTTATCCTAGAAGTATAACATTTCGAAATAGAGGTCAAAGAACACTTAAGGCTAGAAGTATGGCCACTCGAAATAAGAGGTCAAAGAACCTCTAATGCTAGAAGTTTGGCACCTTAAAATTAGAGGTCAAAGTACCTCTGATGCTAGAAGTATGGCACCTTGAAATAAGAGGTCAAAGAACCTCTAATGCTAGAAGTTTGGCACCTCAAAATTAGAGGTCAAAGAACCTCTGATGCAAGAAGTATGGCACCTTGAAGAAGAGGTCAAAGAACCTCTGATGGTAGAAGTATGGAACCTCGAAATAAGAGGTACTGTATGGGATCAGAAAAGCAGCCGTCAAAGTATTATTATTATTATTATTATTATTATTATTATTATTATTATTATTATTATTATTATTATTAGCCAAGCTACAACCACAGTTGGAAACCATTCCAGGCAGATTCAAGACACTTTTTCTGCTTATTATTATCATCATCTCCTACTACGCCTATTGACGCGAAGGGCCTCGGTTAGATTTCGCCAGTCGTCTCTATATTGAGCTTTTAAATCAATACTTCCCCATTTATTATCTCCTACTTCACGTTTCATAGTCCTCAGCCATGTAGGCCCGGGTCTTCCAGATCTCTTATTGCCTTGTGGAGCCTAGTTGAAAGTTTGGTGAATTAATATCTCTTGGGGAGTGCGAAGCGCATGCCTAAACCATCTCCATCTACCCCTCACCATGATCTCATCCACATATGGCACTCGCGTAAGCTCACTTATAGTTTAATTTCTAATCCTGTCCTGCCATTTACCTCCCAATATTCTTCTGAGATACTTTGTTATCAAATGAACAAAATCTGTTTGATATTGTTTCATTGTCACACCGGTCTCTCTAAACTTATTATAGCCTGATTTTTATATGTAATTTCAGGCGATTTCATTTTCAAATTTTACTGAACGTATCCATTGTCTGATTTGCTTTTTTTCAATCTCTCATTAAACTCAAATTATAAAGGTCCTATATTAGAGATTATCGTTACTAAATATTTAAATAATTCCACTTCCCTTGCACATTCCGTTCTCATCCCCTTGTCTTTCTTCTAAGATATCTAAGATATGTTTGATATGCGAGATAGACTGTGCCAAATTGTAAGGCCTTTTGAGTATGCTACATAATCTAATGATGATTACAAATGTGTTGGTTAACGTATAACTGATATGCTTACAAGCTATACAACTTGATGTTGCGTTGTATGAAAATTCCTATTATAGGCTCACCCCCACAAAATGAAAAGAAAAACTTGATGTACAACGTTCAGCACCGTAGCCTCTAATTTTGTTACAGAACTAAGATTACAGATATAACATCAATGTTGCTACTGATATTGTACTAGCAAGACTTTTTGGAATTGTGTTAATGTAGAAATCTAGTTAGGACCACATCTACTGTTTCCTTATCCTTGTAGATATTAATTTCATAAATATTTTTTATTTCAGGTGGATTGGTTGGTCTCCACCTACCGCTGGCAGTGTTAAAACATTTTTATGTAGTAACCGAAAAAAATCCTGGTATCGAGGGCTTGCCCAATCTACGTGATGCTAAATCTAGCTCCTACCTCAAGTTACAGGGTGACGCCTTGGCAATCGGAGGATTTGAAACTAGCCCTGTCTGGGCCAAAGCAGTGAGTTCTTGGACCATATTATTACCCAAAAGTCTAATTCATAATAGGACTGAATGTTTCCTTGATATGACTCCTCAATAGCTTTAATAAACTATTCATAATGGAAATCCTGAGGGAATCCTATCCTATACAGTAAAGTAAAAATCAGAATAAAATGAAGAAAGAAAATCTTGCTTATGAGCAAAACATTGAATATTGGTTGAGTTTAAAAGTTTGTTTTCATTATTAATATTCAATTTCCCACAAAATATTGGGGTAATTGTGGTACTAATTTGAAGGAATAGTGACAGTAATGGCTGAGTTTATGAGGTACTAGATACGACCTAATAAGATTATACTTTCTAGGGTCCCTTACTTTTGATTACAGCCATATGATATCCTTTTGGAAGACAAGTCTATAAAGTACCGAATTCATCTGCTCTTTCTATTACAGCTAGTGAAAGACTCGCCTTTCTATCTTTATGAACTAAACTGGGACACATTTGCTGAACTTCTTGAGGGAGCTATTAAACGTGTTCCAGTTCTAGAACACACAGGAATAAAGTCGACCATATCTGGCCCTGAGAGCTTCCCCCCAGATCATGCTCCTGTCATGGGTGGGTTCTGTTTGAGCTTACAATAGAACCATGCTAGGTTTCTGGACATTAAGGCAATTCTCCCTATTCACTATTTCTTTACATATTTCATTGTAGATTTCAATCTTCTCAAAGCTCATAGTTATAACGATTTACTAAAAGATAATGTTCCCTTTATAAATATTTAAAAAGTCACACCAAAATCATTCATGATGAAAATAACTCTTCCTTTCACAAACAAGAATTTATAGAAAAGGATAAATCTATGTGAATCAAAAACTTTCTTTACATCAGGAGAGGACCCAAATGTGGAAGGATACTTTCACTGCTGTGGATTCAACAGTTATGGGATGAGACTGAGTGGTGGCCGCGGAGACCAGATGGCCAAATGGATACTCCAAGGGAGTCCAGACCTTGACACATGTTCAGTTTTGATGTTCGTAGGTAAGTGTGGGACCGAGGTAGAAGGAGAACGCTGGCCAGAAACATCGACCCCACATAAAAGTGGGGAAAGATGCAGACAAAGAAGAAGAAGGTAAGGTCTTTGAATTCTTTTAAGGTTTAAATGTCACTCACGAATGGCAGAGGTGAGGGACAGTGACAATGGCCTACCAAGACAATGCCCCAGAAACTGACAATTTATTCATATCAGCGCCGAAGTGGCATAGCAAGACAATGCCCCAGAGACTGATAATTTATTCATATCAGCCCCGAAGTGGTCTACCAGGAAAATGCCCTAGAGACTGACTATATATACATATTAGCACTGAAGTGGTCTACCAGGACAATGCCGTAAACACTGACCATATAAACATATCAGTGCCGAAGTGCCCTGGCAAGACAATGCCCCAGAGACTGACTATTTATACATATCAGCGCCGAAGTGGCATCGTAGGAAAATGCCTTGGAGACTGACCATATATATATATTAGCACCGAAGTGGCCTACCAAGACAATGCCGTAGACTGACCATATATACATATCAGAGCCCAAGTCCCCTCTCCACCCAAGCTAGAACCAAGGAGGGCCCCCAGCCTTAGCTCATAAGGATAGGTATGTTGCAGACATTACAAGAAACTATTAAGAGTCAGAGGGTCTCGATCCCCAGTCCAGAAGATCATCACACAGTGACGTTTCTAATATTCGACCACAAACTCTGAAATTTACATACTGCTTGTTTCCCACGTTCACAAATTTGTAATTTCATATTTTCACTAAAAAAAAAAAGCTAAAAAGGAAAATAAGCTATTTCCCATGAAGTGTAAGCTTCACTGTAAGTGAGAGAGAGCTTAGTTTTTGTTAATTGAGATTTGATATTACTTGCATCATAGGTTCCTTCAGATTGGTTATTCAAACTTACAATACTTCGTTTTTAATACCTTATCCTCGATGGGACTCCTGACTTAGGGAGCTTTGGTCTTAATGAATTAAGTAATGAATCATAACAATCCAATTATAATTTTGCAGTCTGATTAGTTCAAAGGTGTATTGATATGAAATCTCTCTCCAAAATATTATTGTTCCTGACCTTGAAAAACAGTTCTGCAATTGGTTCATTTTTGAAACTCGAGAATTTACAGGATTATTCAGGAAAATAAAGGAAAGGTAATAAAAAAATGGCCTTATTACTCTCTTCCAATATTGTATGTAAGATTTATTGCAATATTTATTCTTCAAGTTTTCATTTCTACATGTACACATAATCTTTTAATTTTCCTTATGTGAGCTACTATATATTAAGTTTTCATCTTCTATCCAGCATTCTTTATTTTCTCTTTAATACCTCCAATCAGTCTCCTCCCTATCACCACTCACTACAATATAATCTGCAAAATTCGAACATTCGAAGCTCCATATATGCCTTATTTTCTCAATCCACAATTTCACACGTTTAATACAGGCTTCAGAAACCTTTAAGCCACAAGAAGGATTGGGTGGACGCCAAGGTCCATGAGAGCTATTCCAAGAGATATTCCATTCACTTTAAACATGATGAACCCTTGGCTGGAAGAGGACAACGACTCTCTCAATTGCATAAGGTATGTGGGGGTACTGAAACTATGTTCTCCTAATCATTTCCCTTTAGATATTTTCTTTAAAAGACTTGGGATCTTGGAAGTACTGATAATGGTAATGAGTTGGTTGAAATGTTGGAAGTCAAAAGGATAGAGAATGGAAGGACATTATAGCTGTTAAAAATAAATTGTGATTAAAGAATTTGTGAAGAAAATAATATTATCACAGATATTGAGTGTCATATCATGATGATTTGAGCTATGATTTTCTCACCATATATAGGCCAGAAAAGTCATAAGAAGAGTAAAATTGGAACTCCAAGTTGAGAAAATGGAAAAAAAAAAAACTTACAGTGTAGATTACCACTAACGTAGTATATAGTCTAGAAAGTTTATTTCTATCTAATATAAAAAAGGTTACCAATCACTTCATCTTCCTTATCATCATCTCATGAAAAAAACTTGTTGAAATACAAAATATTACTCAGAAAATAAACCTTCTCATTTCCAGGTGCTGGAGACACAGGGTTGTGCTTTCCAAGAGAGATGTGGATGGGAACGACCTAGCTGGTTTAACACTGAACAAGCACCTGTTATGGCGATCAACCTAACAGGGACCAAAGATATTATGATGCTCTCAGACTTGACTATTCATATGGATTGCCTGATCATCACCATCTGGTAAGGTACTCTTCACTACAGACAGATTTTCTTATGATGTTTTACGATGTATCATCACAAATAGCAAAGAGAACTTGAAAGTTTTCTATAAACCGAAATCCCATGATGGGTTTAGAAATTATAGCTAAACTCTAAATGATCTCCTAAGAATTAAAGGCTGTACATGAATGGCAGAGGCAAGAGACAGTGACATTGGCCTAGCAAGCAAGACAATGCCTTAGAACGTGACCATATTTACATATGATCAGCGCCCAAGTCTCCTTTCCACCCAAGCTAGGACCAGGGAGGGCCCGGCAATGACTGCTGATGACATACAAGGTAGACCTAAGGGCTCCCACACCTCTTCCTACCTCCTTAACTCACAAGGATGGTAAGGTTGCAGATACTAAAGGAAATAATATGTTTGAGTGTGACTTGAACCCAAGTATGGCGACCACCAGGCAGAGACGTTACCAATTAGCCACACTTACCTCCTAATAACTGATTCAATGAGTCTAACATAGCCAAAAAGTATAGTATAAAGTTTCTCATCAGGATTATTTTCTAAGAATTAAATAGTAGCTGGTACTTCTAGACATACTAAAGTGGAGACATCCTCAAATCCATTTCCAACGCTGATTTCAGCAATGAGGCTTTCCCATTTCCTACTCATAAAACAGTTACAGTTGCCGGGGTTCAAGTAAGAGCAATGAGAATTAATTTTGTTGGAGAAATGGGTTAGTATTTATAGAACAATTCCCCTTTAGGCAAGATGGGAATTTTATCAGTACATTATTCAAAATTCAGTTTGTAACTTCCTTAATGAGCATTAGAAAATTCGTGATATTTTTGGGGTTTGTAAGTTTTGATACATAATTATCACGAACAGGTATGGTGACCAGAGATAAGCAAATGACCACCACAAATACTTCTGTGACAAAGTCTTAATTTCTTGGCAGGATGGGAACTCCACATGCCAAAAGAATCAGCCATACATGTTTAATGAAGCTATAATGGCAGCAGGAAAACCATTCAATCTTGTAAATGTAGGGTACCGTGCTCAGGACTCACTTGCTGCTGAAAAGGTATTATGTGTCAAAGTTATCTCTAGCACAAATCGCGAGTGTTTGTTTACATTTTGATAAATACATATACTAGAGAGCTTTCTTATATATAACATTAACTGGTCTTGTAAGAACATTCTGCTCTCTTTATGGGCCAAGTGACACATTTTAACCGATTGTAGACTTTCTTCTTAATCTTCTAAACAGTGACTAATCTAATGAACTTGTTTCAAGGGTTACCGACGCTAGCACAGTGACATCCGCCCTATCGACACTCCTCTGGAAGTGGGGCCTTGCTTTCACCTGTAAATTTGGTAGCGACATTAGCTTCCTTGGCCGACAGGCAGTGAAACAGCAGAGGTTCACAGGAATCACAAGAAAGCTAGTGACACTAACTTTACAGGGCAGAAAGCTACCTCTCTGGGGCAGTGAGGTCATTTTGAGGGATGGCCAACCTTTGGGGTCCATTCGTAGAGACGAATACGCTTTCATTCTAGGAAGAACCGTAAGCTACGGTTACATACATCACCCCGGAGAGGGTAGAATAACCAGAGATTTCCTGGAATCAGGTACCTGAGAAATAGAGTCCATGGGAGAGCTTCTAGAAGTGTCATTGCACGCAAAGCGTTCTTTTGATCCAAAGAGCCTGCGCATTCAAGGAATCTATTGAGACCTGAATCTGACAAGTTTAGCCTTTGCATTGTTAGTACTTGTCTCTTTGAAGGCTGTGTACTATCATGAGAGGAATTTTCAATAAGAAAGGAAATATAATGTTCAAGGAAGTATGAAATGGCATGCAGAAGGGAAACCTCTTTAACGACTTATCATGAGATGAGTTTTCAATATGAAAAGGAATAGACTACAGGAAAGTATCAAATGACAGATAATAATCCCTATAGTAACTATAGGTAAATTATAGTTAAATTTCTAGTGTTTCACGTTTACTGCGGCAAATAATGATGAAAATTAACATTTGAAAATAGTATTCAAATCTATTTATTGACACAATGATTAAAAACACTATGAAACCGATTGTTTTTAAATAAAAACTTTTAATTCAACGTAGGAGAAATAACACGGTTTAATAATTACTTATTTAATTCTGCCATAAGAAAGTCAAACAATACTCAGCATACGTTTAATTTTACTTAAGATTATAAAAATAAAATTAATAGTGAAAGAGAACAAGATATATTTTTCTGTCTCTTTGTTTTTACGTTTCTTTCATCAATAAAAATCATGTTTTTTTGTCAATTGTTTGATTTTTATCACTAAGATTATAGACATTTTTATCCACAATATGAAATTATCCGTTTTGTGACGACATTTAAGTTGATCACACAATCAAGAGTCGTGGTGTTAAGATTATTTCATTCATAAAAATGGAGAAAGATTATAAAAGATATCCTAAATGCCTTTACAATTGTGTTTTGCAGAAAACATATAATAATAATAATAATAATAATAATAATAATAATAATAATAATAATAATAATAATAATAATGAGATGAGAATGTTGACATGGATGTGTCGGGGGACAAGAAGAGATAAGATAAGGAATGAAGTAACTAGGGATACCACATGAGTTAGAAAACTATCAGATAAGATCCAAGAAAGTATACTGAGGTGGTATGGTCATGTCATGAGAAGAGATGAACAGTATAATGGGAAGAGGGTGATGGAAATGGAGGTACAGGGAACGAGAAGGAGAGGGAGACCAAAGCGAAGGTGGATGGACTGTATCAAGGATGACCTTCCATCAAAGTGATTAACCAACCGGTGATGAAGTGTGGGACAGAGGTAGATGGAGAAAGCTGGTCAGAAACATCAACCCCACATAAAAGAGGAAAAAGATGCAGACAAAGAAGAAGAAGAAGAAGAATCAGCATATCCTCCTACAACTACTGACGCAAAGGGCCTCGGTTAGATTTCGCCAGTCGTCTCTATCTTGAGCCTTTAAATAATTATTTCTCCATTCATCGCCTCCTACTTCACGCTTCATACTCCTCAGCTATGTAAGGTTGGGTCTTCCAATTCTTCTAGTGCCCTGTGGAGCCCACTTGAAAGTTGGGCGAACTAATCTTATTTCTTTTCAGAGACATAAACTAAAAGAATATTGAAGCAGAAAACATTAGGGACAGGCCCACTTCCAATACAGGACCTGTCTTTACAAGCTAAGATACAAAAATAATTGCGTATGATTTTGATCCAAAGCGAGCAAACACTCAAATACGCTCATGACTGATAGCTTAGCTGTATTACATAGGCAAGGTGCTACTTAGAAATTCAGGTCTTGTGCCTGGGAAGTTTAGTTCCCTTTTGCTTTGGTGTCCCGAAGTTTGTCCAGCACAAAAGAGGAGGAAAGAAGCTGGCTGACGAAATAGTTTTATTTAGTTATATAGAAAAAAAAAAACTTAAATTCTTGTATAATAATTCAATTATATAATGTCTAAAATTCTTTTTAAATGCCTCAATAATACATTTATTACTTTACAAATTTTTTGGAATTCCCAGTGTATGAATGATACTTAAAAAGTTTTAATCTTATAATGATAACCGAATATGGTTATTTCCATTTGATAATTGACTCTCTTGCAGTTAACATTCTTCTTCTTTGTCTGCATCTTTTCCCACATTATGTGGGGTTGAGGTTTCTGGCCAGCGTTCTCCATCTACCTCTGTCCCACACTTCATCATATATATACCCTAGCATTAATTGGGTATATATACATATGATGAAGTGTGGGACATTACCCCTAATATCTTTTAATTCTATTTCCTTGATTTATATGGATGTGTGTTCGTCTTCTATGTGTGTGTGTGTGTGAATTTTGTCATGCAATGGCCTTACCTTAAACATGTTTTGTTCTTAGAACTTTTTGATTTAGTATGTCTAGAAATACCAGCTATGTAAAACTACTATCTAATTCTTAGACATTATCTATCCTAATCTGGTGAAGTGTGGGACATTATCTATCCTAATCTGGTGAAGTGTGGGACATTATCTATCCTAATCTGGTGAAGTGTGGGACATTATCTATCCTAATCTGGTGAAGTGTGGGACATTATCTATCCTAATCTGGTGAAGTGTGGGACATTATCTATCCTGATCGGGTAAACTATCCTTGCCTCCGTATTCTCTTTTGCCAGGTTTGCTCGTTCTGAAGACCTTGAGAGAGAGAGAGAGAGAGAGAGAGAGAGAGAGAGAGAGAGAGAGAGAGAGAGAGAGAGAGAGAGAGAGAGAGAGAGAGAGAGAGTCGGGGGTTAGCGGTAGCCTATTGACGTCTCTACCTACCCATTTGTCGGCCTGGGATTCGAGTTCCACTCAAACTCGTTAGTTTCTTGCAGTGCCTGCAACACTGCCGTTCTTCTTAAATGGCGGATTTGGGGGAGACTATATGTCTACCTGCTGAATAATCACCAGCCATAGCCTGGCCCTCCCTAGTCCTAGCTTGGGGGTTTGGGCGTT